>NC_090657.1:169136457-169261106 GCF_040937935.1 Hyperolius riggenbachi
GCACCACAGTCTAGCAAGGACAGAGCTTTTCATCATGGCCGCCGCTTTATATTCAGGAGGGGAGGGCATAGCTCCCCTCCTGTGATTGGTTGCTAGGGCCTGGCTGGGGCACTCTGATTGGCCTGCAATGTGTCACTTCCGCATAGTTTGACGCATTTCCGCAAACCACGACTTCAGCGCCGGGTTTCACGAGCGTGAATGCGGATTTCTGTCCCCATTCACGCGTAGCTGAAGCAGATTTTCGTGGTTGAAAATCTATTCACGGCTTAGCGTGTCCGAGGCGGAATGCGTCAAAATGGTCGTGAATCCACGCGTAAGCGTGATCACGACCTGGCGGTGAGCACCACTGGTTCTTATAGCCCAGAACATCTATGTAGAGCAGCAATTTTTCTATAAGCTCCTCAGACAGTTGCCATATTCCAGTGACCAGTATGAGATATAATGTAACACACCTGAGGCATCCCCAGGGAGGGAAAATGTCTGATTGGGCAGAATTCCTCAGCAGCAGCAATACTGTAGGTAATCCTATTTACTACCCATTATTACACCATGCTGCGTTGTTAATATGAGGGATACACTCTGCCCCTACCCTGCTTACACACCATGGGTTTCCTTGGCAGGTTCGGGTGCTTCATATAACTTGTTACCTATAGAATGCTTAAGGGGCCCACTGGGGCCCATGGCAGCTTATCTACTGTACATCACTAAAATGACAGATAAGATCCAGTGCCCGACCTGGCAGAGCAACTTCATCCTGTTTAGTGATATGCTGAAAATTCTCCTCTTATAAAAATCTGTTGATTAAGGGCAAGAATCACAATGGACTAGTCACAGCCTATAATTAAAGGACAACTAGAGTGAGAAGAATATGGAAGCTGCCATGCTAAGGGGGTTTACTATGCAAGGGGGTACTTTGTGAGTACAGGCAGGGCCGGATTTGTACTCTTTACCGCCCTAGGCCACTGTCACCAGTGTCAGTATGATGACCCCTTCCCTCTAGTATAGGTAGCCAAATGACCCCTTCCATCAAGTATACATAGCCAAATGACTCCTCACCCCTTTCTCTCCAGTATAGGTAGCCAGATGACCCCTCCCCCCTTTCCTCTAGTACAGGTAGTCAGCTCACCTTCACTCAACAGCAGCTATCAATGTCACTCATTTCTCCACTCGTCTCCAGTGCAGAAGTGTCCTCTTTCTTTTTGTCTCCAATGCTGCTGAAGTCCACAGCCACCGGCCACAATGCAAACGTGCACAGAGAGCAAGGTGGCTGCTGCACAGGTCGCTGGCAGCAGAATACCGAGGTCAGGCACTCGCCTGATCTCCCTGCCGCACCAATTTAGCCTGCTGCTTTGGTGCCCTTCCTCCTGTGGTGCCCTAGGCCATGGCCTAGGCGGCCTTGGCCTAAATCCAGCCCTGGGTACAGGGTTTCAAAAGGGGTACATACCAATAAAATGTTGAGAAACACTGCTACCTGACACCTATCCCTAAACCCCCTTTCTCTCTCTCTCTCTCTCTCTCTCTCTCACACATACACACACACTACCTGACGCCTAACCGTAACCACCTTCCCCCCACAATTGCTTTAACAGTAAAATTAAAAACATATTTTGGATAGCATCATTTAGGGGTAATTTGCACTCAAATTTCCTGCTTCTAGCACAGACTGCCTGATAAGGATATGGGTTTCTGACTGGGTATTGTATGCAATGTGACTTATTTGGTATCAGCTAATTAGGGGTGGCTGGTTAGTGTAATAGTGACATAGGAGACCTGATTTTATATCTGGGCTCTTCCTGTTCAGTAAGACTGCACCTATTCAGTAAGGAGTCCTTGGGCAAGACTCCCCAACACTGCTACTGCCTACAGAGTGCGTCCTAGCGGCTGCACCCATTGCGCTTTGAGTCTGCCAGGAAAAAAGCACTATATAAACATTGGAATCCTAGTCAGAAATAGCAATGCACATACAGCACTAGGAGTGGATATAAAGGAAACTTGACACTGGATTACACTGGTGGTTCTCACTGGCCTGTAAATAACAAGTACCCCCTGTTCCATTACAGAACTGTGCTGCCCAAGCCTAATGATATCTCATTGCCTGCAGAGCTCTAATCCACCAGTAATCCTCTCATCTGATTACAGACTGGATTACATCACAAGGGAGGATTGCTGAGAATTATGCTGATAAATCCTATGAGAGTTGATAAACCTGGATTTTTCATTTTAATCCATTGCAGACAGTGTAATCTGGAGGTGATCGCTGATGCGATGTAATGAGCATATTCGGCCACAAGATGACAGTAGAGCACCGCGCGTCACACGAACAGCATTGCTTGGCGGCGGCGGGGGAGATTTGGTCGAGGACGGGATCCGTAGAGCGGTATAATTGAACCTGAAGTCAGACGGAGGAGGTAAGTGAGTGACCGATATGCAGGCTGGGATTTGTAGTTTCCCAAAGGCTGGGCGGGCAAGGTCGGTCATATGCTGCAGCTACAGGTGTTCTGTGTGGGAGGGGCTTACTGCTGGCTGTGGACCCTCACTTCCTTTCTAAGACCTTCATAGGGTGAGCCTGAAGGTTGTGACTGCTGTCTGTGGCCCCTCACTTCCTGTCTGTGAGACCTCCATGTGGTCAGCCTGAGGGTTGTGACTGCTGTTTGTGGCCCCTTTGTTCCTGTCTGTGAGACCTCCATGGTGTCAGCCTGAGGGTTGTGACTGCTCTCTGTGGCCCCTTTGTTCCTGTATGAGTCCTCCATGAGGTCAGTCTGAAGGTTTTGACTGCTGTCTGTGGCCCCTCCCTTCACTTCCTGTCTGTGAGACCTCTATGGAGTCAACCTGAGGTTTGTACTGCTATCCGTGGCCCCTCGCTTCCTGTCTGAGACCTCCATGGGGGTCAGCCTGAGGGTTGTTACTGCTGTTTCACTGTTATGGCTTTACCTGCTTTCTGACAAATGCAGACCCGAACTCAGAACTTCCTCTCTGTTCTAAAAGATACGCAACGTCATAAGAACCTTTAAAGAAAAACATTTTGTTACAGCTAATACAAATCCTACAATAAATCTGCAGTGTTTCTACTTCCTGCTTTCATGGAAGTAGACAAATTGTTAACATCCTGCACTTTCAAATGAGCTTCTCTGCCATCTCTGCCATAGCAGTCAGCTGACACAGGTGAGATATCAAATTACACTTCTGATTGGACACAAATCGGGAGGAGGGGGTGGAAATAAACAGGCTCTAAATACATACAGGGTGCATTTTTCTATGTTTTCCTTCTGTCCTGTGCAAGAGTTCAGCTCCACTTTAAGTGTACTTGAGATGTATTAAAAGAAGAAATTTATACATACCTGGGGCTTCCTCCAGCCCCCTTGCTGCCATCCTCCGCTGCCTGGATCCTCCACTAGGCCGCCCAGTAATTCGGCCAGTTGGTACGGTCGGTTGCGCACGCTTCTGGTGACAGGGCCTCACATGTGCACTACGCCCTGACTGACTGAATTACTGGGACCCATAGCGGAGACTGCAGGCAGCGGAGGAGCAATCATCATGAAGGGGGTTGGAGGAATGTCTTCTTTCAATACATCTCAGTTTTACTTTGAAGGACAGCTGAAGTGAGAGGGATATGGAGGCTGCCATATTTATTCCTATTGCTGGTTCCCAGCAGCCCTGCTGATCTTGATGGCAGTGTTATCATTCCAGTCCACATGACTCCCCTAGTGGTACATGGTTTGCAGGCAGCCTCCCCTAAGCACAGGTGGGGTAATTAGTGTCTCAGCTACACGGAATCCACCCAGCTGACACTAATTACCCCACCTGTGCATAGGGGAGGCTGCCTGCAAACCATGTACCACTAGGGGGTCACAAGGACAGGTTTAAGGCTCCCTGCACAATGAAAATCTGATTTGTGATTCCGATTTTTCCCTGAATTTTAACAGAAAAACAGCATGCAGTAACGATTAAAAAAATCAGAATTGCATGTAAAAAACGATGAAAAATTGGAATTGCATACAGTGTGCAGGGAGCCTGAGGCTGGGTGCACACAGAGCGTGAAAGGTGGTGTTTTCAGTCATGCATTTTGTGTGTGCGTTTTTAGTGTGTTTGTTCTAGCGTTTTGTGGTTTTCAAATACAAAACGCATATGCGTTTTATATTGAGTGTTATGCAAATCACTAGGAAGAAAACAGGAAGCGGAAATACAATTTATTTTTTAAAAAACGCAATGCAGAACATTATGCAACAAAACCAACGTTTAAACATGCACGTATACAAAACACAAACGTTTTTTATATGCAGCCCATAGACTTCCATTAGCGGCAAAAATGCAGCGTTTCTGCTAAGCGTGCACCTAGCCAGAGAAACACTGCTCTGTGGCATTTGTTGGATCACACACACCTGAAGGATGGGAGTGCGCCAATTTAATAATCCTAACATTTGTATAGCGCTTTTCTCCTGTCAGACTCAAAGTGCTCAAGGGCTGCAGCCACTAAGGACACACTCATGGGGCCACCCTTGCAGTTTTAGGAGTCTTGCCCAAGAACACCATACGGAATAGGTACTGACCCTAGCTAGAATTCAAACCCCAGTCTCCCATATCAAAGGTGGTGCCCTCAACCAACCAACACTATCCTGCCACTCACCACATGCTTGTGATGGGCAAATCATGGTGAGCTGAAAAAACATGATGGTGAACGCAGCTGGTGGAAAAGGGCCCAAATGTTGAGAAAAACAGACGCACACATGCCTTTCAACTCTTTTCTGCCCTGACGTGTGGTCCTATGCAGTTAATTGTCATACTTCAGTCAGAGCGCCTTATTTGCTGCATGCTTGTTCATGGGCTATGGCTAACAGTATTAGAGGCAGAGGATCAGCAGGGCTGCCAGGCAACTGGTATTGTTTAACAGGAAATAAGTAGGTCAACCTCCTTATGCCTCTCACTGGTTCTCCCTGTCCAATACTTGCTCCCCCTTCCTACCTGACCGCAATCTGTTCAGCTGCCCCCCATTCCACTAAACCTCCTTAGCGGTATGGACGAGCTCAGCTCGTCCATTACCGCCGGAGGGTGCCGTTCAGGCCCTGCTGGGCCGATTTTCTTCAAATAAAAAAGGAGCACACGCAGCCGGCACTTTGCCAGCCGCGTGTGCGAATTAATTGCCGCTGCGAGCAGTGGCGAAAGAGGGTCCCCCCAGCCGCCCGAGCCCTGCACAGCCGGACCAATCAGTTCCGGCCAGCGCTAAGGGCTGGATCAGAGGCGGCTGATGTCAGGACGTCGGCTGACGTCACTCCGCTCGTCGCCATGGCGACGAGGAAAGCAAAACAAGGAGGGCCGCTCATCGTGGCGAGGCGATCAGAAATATGCGTCAGGAGCGCCCTCTAGTGGGCTTTCATGCAGCCAACTTTCAGTTGGCTGCATGTAATAGATTTTTTTTTATAAAAAAAACCCCTCCCGCAGCCGCCCTGGCGATCTTAATAGAACGCCAGGGTGGTTAATGCAGCTGCTGCATTTGTGATTGGTAGGCATAGTCAATGATATGTAAAGTTGAGGCAAATTTTCAGGCAGGGAACACACTTGCAGGGCCGTTTTCCCCTGCGTTTCCCAGGTTTCCGTCGGGTTTTGCGGTCGCGTCTAACGCGTGCGTTTTTCCGCGTGCGTTTCCGCGTTTATGCGATTACATGGCATGTAGTGCCATGCAATGTGCGGGAAAAAGCAGAAAACTGCGGGTACAAAACGCGGAAAAAACGCGTACGCAAACGCGCACAAACGCATGCGGCGCTGCGTTTTCTGAGCTAGGCTATTCATTTCAATAGCCTTTAAAATCGTGCGCGTTTTGCCGTTCGCGGCAAAACACGCAAAAACGCATGTAGTGTGTTCCCTGCCTCAGTGTCTTTTTTCTAAAGTTGTAGTTTTTGTTCATGGAAACTTGTAATGAGGGGGTCATTAGATCCATTTATACACACCCAGAGCTTCCTCCAACCCCCTTTAGGCCTGGAACTTACTAGAAAGCGCAAAATGCTATCGCTAGTGATTTGTGCAAGTGATTTTGGGAGGGATTTCCCTGCTCCTATACAATTCATTAGAATGAAAACGCTCCCAAAATACTTCATGTACTGCAATTGTGATTTCCTTTATTGCTATTGCTCTAGTAGAATCTGTCCCATCCATTTACATTGGCAGAGCATTTAGGGAAATCGTTAGCGATTTAAAGCCCTCCCTAAATGCTCAAAAAAAAAAAAAATGCTCTAGTGGTGTCCAGGCCTCAGGCTGTTCTTTCCCTCACTGTCCTCCTGGGGCGCCTCAATCCTCCGCTATCCGGTCTGTTAAATCTTGTCAGGCGTATTGCTCATGTGTGGCCTAGCCACACATAGGTGCCCATCACTGGGAATGTTATGCGCCTGTTTATTAGCACTATCACAGGGTGTTCCCAGCAATAGGGGTAAGAACAGCTGGCCTGCACATGCACCAACTCACCCCGACTGGAGGAATCACCGGGCCAGCTAGCAGAGGATCCAGCTGCACGAGAAGACAGTGAGGGAGCAATCAGGCTGGAAGAAGCCTCAGGTATGTATACTTTTTTTCCCCATTTCAGGTACACTTTACAGAGAAAAATAAATCATACCTGTTGCTGTAGATCCATTGATCTCCTCTTCTGCCCTCCATAATGACCCCCATATGATGCTAGCTCCACCCACAGACACCACACCTCCCCACTGGCAGCGTATGAGAGGACAGCCATGAATGTGGGTGTGGCTTCATAAGCTGTGTAATAATGTTATAGGGATGCCATAACTGACCACACAGGGAACGTGAGCGGCGAGAGTATCGTCACACCGCGCCTAACTGTCTGCTTCATGTACTAAAGTGAGTGTTTGTAATATATATTATATACTACATGTGTGATTGTGTCCCTCTGCAGAGATACAAATACTGACAGCTTGCATGCAAAGTGATCAAATGCTGTTCGAGTGTCCCCATTCAGAAGCCTTCTACTAGTAACACACATGAGACAAGTCTTTGGAAAAGGAAAGATCAAAGGCCATTGGTACCACACTCAATGTAGTATGAGAGCCATTCCTACACAGTCTATTCTATTAAGCTGAGTACACCCCTCAGATAAACATCTTTGCAAACTGAGGAATTTATCTGTCACAGAGGTCTGTCAGGGAGGTTTGAAAGACGGATTTTTCTAATGCTGGGCATACATGGTTCGTTTTATATTATCAATCGAGCCGTTGATGGCTCGATTGATAATATTCAACCTGTTCAATCCCCACGGGCGGACAATGGTAGAAATGAAAGGCAGATAAGGAAGTGCCCGCGGGGATCGATCCGCGCGGAAGAGTGGTCCTGCTGGCTCGATACAGATAATCTAACCATGTATGCCCAGCATTACGGTCCGTTCACATCTAAAACTGCAAAACGCCAGCACTGGACACTGCAGTGGTTTTGGAGCGACCTCGATTACCGGTGCTATGCATGCTAATCGCGAATTGCCAGCAAACTGCTGCATGTAACACATTTGCGGTTAACGCTAACCGCAAACGCGGCAGTGAGAACACTGCCATGTGTTACACGTTGTAGCGTTTAACAAACCGCTAGCGGTTTGCCTTGAGCGGGAATCGCGTGATTCCCGCTCAAGTGCGAGCGGGTCCTAAAGGTGGCCACTAACTATCCAATTTCTAGTGAAAAATCGTTTGAGCGATCAGAAATTCTGATCGGAAGTGAAATCGTTCACTACACCAACAAACCAATCTTTGCTTCCCATCTCTCACAACCAACAAGAAAATCCAAATTTTTGTTAGACGAAAATTCAGTTGGACGATTGTTTTTATAATCGTTTGTAATCGATTGTGCCCATCAACAGAAATTATTTATTTACAACCAATCCGATCAGAATTTGATTACTCAAACTATTTTTGCTAGAAATTGGACCGTTAGTGGCCACCTTAAAGATGCTGCACACATGCAAAAGATCTGTATATGCAAAATGCATTCATAGGGCTCTATTCACAATAAGCAGTGTGGTAACATACCTTGTGCAGTATTCTTACCTTTCCCCCATGAGGCAGAAATTCAGTAATTTACCAAACAAGTCTATATTTGCAGATTTTATACACACCTTGTTTAATGGACATTCATCTGCAGATCAAATCCACCAGGATGGATTTGAAGGATTGAGAGATAAATCTTTTGTTGCTTTTGTGAACTTTTATACAAAGATTATCTGCAGATTTGATCTTTCATTTTTGAAAAACTTTTATTTTGTGTGTTCCCATCTTTAGTATTCAGTCTGCTGGCCCTCATACTGCAGGTCAGTGGTTACATTGGTCAGCGATTGGCCAATTATAATTGAAAGTGTGTACTTAGCTTTAGTATCGTTATTGGTGCTTTGTGTCCCCAGCATAATCCTGACTGCTGTATTCAGGTCTGTGTATGAGATATCAGCTGCTGGCCTCACATTCACTCAGCAGTGACTAATTATCAATTAGTGGCCCTGATTATTGGCAGCTGTGTAGAGTGCAGCTTCTGTGAGTCATGGGGGTGGAGTCACTCTGTGGGGCGGGGTTCAGAATTCCTCTATGATCGAATAGGAAGGGCCAACAAGATGCAAAGAAATCCAAGTTGATGCAGGATTATGCAAATTTTTTCATGAATGAATTGATCGAATCCTGCTGAAGTGGAAGTCTATTGGTTCATTTCCAAGCTGCATATGTTTACATAATCCTGCATCCACTTGATTATGTCACAGGCTGTCCTGATTGTACAGTGTGTGTCGGTACTTGTGTCACTGGTTGTCCTGATTGTACTGTATGTTGAACTGCCACTGTATCTGTGCTTCCCATTGTATGTTTTACACGTTGTATAGCACTATGGAATATGTTGGCGCTCAATTAATAATGATCCCTATTATTGATTTTTCATATGCATTTTTCCCTTGTTGTACTGACGTCCCTCCTGCTGTATGATACAGAGCTGCATGATTATTCGAGGAGGTTTGATGATAACGCAGACAGACTTTTTACATTGGGGCCCTTCTCATTGTGTAGCAATCTGTATTGGGCTGTTCCGCTACATCCTTTTGTTACCCGAGAGACTCTTGGTGGGCGGCAGGCAGAATCCCGATGGTCTGACAAGACTGTGGTCCTGTGGGTAAGAGGCCCATTCACACTTACAATCGCAGAACGCCGGCGATTACCGCCGGCGTTCTACGGGAGTGATTTTCCCGCGATTAGCGCGGACAAATCACTGCGATTCCCGTGCGATTCCCGCTCAGGTGTGAACGGGCCCGGCTGGAAAGCACTAGAGCGTTTTTTTTTTTTTTTTTTTTTTTTTTTTTTTTTTTTAGCGTTAAGGGAGCAATTTAAAACTCTAGCGATTTCCCTAAACGCTCGGGTAATGTTAATGGATGGGCCAAGTTCCACTGGAGCGATTGCGATTACCAAAATCGCAAATGCAGGACATGCAGCATTTTTAGCGATTAGCGTTTCTGCAGTGTAAAGTATATAAACGCTGGCGTAATCGCTCATCAAAACCTACACAGAGTGATTTTGCTAGCATTTTTAAATTACTGCACACAAAAAAACACAAAATAATTGTACGCTGTACACACAAAAATTTAATTGAAAGGACCAATCAAAATTAAAAAAGCTAATCACTACACAATCGCTGGCAAAACACTTACACTTTTTAAAATCTCTACCAAAATCGACAGAAACTGCTCATGAAATCGCATACAAAACGCTAGTGATTGCGATTAGTGGTTTGTAGTGGGTTCCAGGTCTAAAGGTGTATACACACATCCAATTTTTATTGGTAAATCTCTGGCCAATTTTACCACCACCATATAGTCTATCATTCGTAAAGCTTTACCGCATTCGGTAGTTGGCAATATAAATTTGTGATTCATAGAAAATTAGTGAATGTGGTAAATGGTCAATAAAGTGTTGGTTTGGTTAAAAAATGGAATTCATAAAGGAAAAAGTGTGAGTATCTATGCGAAAATGACCGTCTGCTTTTACCTGTATATATCTGTTGGTATAGCTCGCCGCATGCCAGACTTCACAAAAAATGGAGCCCTTTGAATTAAGGATTGCGGATTTTATCGACAGGTTATTGCGTACTTATCGACCTTTTACCGAGGGCATACCTCTCTGAAGAATTCTGCATTTTTTTTCTATGAATTGAGTTTCCTCTAGCATTGATTTACCGTAGAATTTCTGTTTGCCGCACACAGCTTTCTGAATAGAAGCCATTGTGTAGGTTAGCTCTCATACTACATGGAAGAGGTAAAATTGGCCAATCAAAATTGCATATGTATGCATCCTCAGTGTACTATGGGCAAACCTTGAGATCACAAAGCTGGTTCTACGCCTGGCTATTGGAGGCTGACCCCAGGGACATCTGCTTAGGGCTGAGACACACTGCCAAGCAATTTGCGATGCGTTTGCGTTTTTGAAAAACACATTTTTATTGACTTGTGGTTAAATCGCCACGATTTGAAAAATAGCATCAAAAAGTAGGGCCTCTTTTCCACGGACTGTTAATAGGCAGTAAAATGCCTTTCAAACTCTAACGACTGCTTGCTGCCACCTGGTAACTACTCACTGCAGCCTGGAAACTGCTTGCTGAGCACACAGGTCAACAGTCAGTGGAAAAGAGGCCTGAATGGAAATGTTTTTCAAACCGCAAACGCTTGGTAGCGGCTGTGCCTGGGGTCAGCCTCCTGATAGCCAGGTGTAGTACCAGCAGTGATCACATCGCCGCTGTTGGAGTCTTTGGCTCGAATAGCGTTGGAGATTTTGGGATAACCAGACATGTGGGTTCTGTATTATCTGCGTTGTGCGGTAATCTACACACTGGGGCCGGTTTCTGGATCCCCCCCCCCCCCCACACACACACACACACTAGACCCTGTGCAGGAAAATACAAAGAGAATAGGCTAGCAATCCAATATGCTAAGTTACATGTTTGATTCAACTGAGTGAAAAACGACTTAGGCCTAATTCACACCTGTGCGCTTCTGTATCTGTAACATGATGCGCTGAAAAAAAGCGGATAGAACCGCATAAAGTGTGAATGAGGCCTTAGACTTGCGCCTAGTCCACTCACTTTTGAGCTAAATATTATGGCCTTTCTTCTTATTGGTCCGGCACAGGTGGGCGTGTCAGTGGATTGCTGCTGGATCGGCAGCAATCGCTGAAAACGGCAAGCGGTCACAGTATTTTGATTGGTGATCAGATTTAATCGATTTTTGGACCAGGGAGATCATCAATCAAATTAAAATCATGTGTGTATACAGCGTGTGTGTACATTCTGATTAAAATGATCCTTGTTAAAGGACAACTGAAGAGAGAATGATTTGTAGGCTGCCATATTTACTTACTTTTACAATGAACCCGAGGTGAAATTGTAAAGCAATCTTTATTTAGCTGGGGCTTCTTCCAGCCCATAGAAGTCTTCTGGGTCCCTCGCTGCAGTTCCGATGCTCCCCGTTGGCTGTCCATGAAGCTTAGGCATAGAACAGGGAATGAACTGACTTTTGGGTGCATGCAAAACTATATCATTTATTTAATCAATTGAGTAGAAGAAATGATGATAACATGTATATATAAAAAAAATATATCAAAAATGCACAAGACAACAACAAACTTATGAGATAAAAATTGGACATAAATATCCCAGATAGCTCAATAGGAGGCTGCAGTCCTCCAACCCTAATCAATCCTTGTATTCCTATGATACTAGCGGGATGGTAATGTCATTGATGGATGAATATGCCTAATTGCACGAATTCTGAAGGTTAGTTCCAGATGATCATCACAATGCCTATATGAACCCAGAAAGATTTCAGTGGTCTGCAAAAGTCCATGGGCCCTAGACCTAGGTCTGGACCACTGCTTGACAGCCTTTTGTACTAAAGATAGAGCCCAGACCTCCGTTTGAGTATGCTAACGAAATCACTATGCAGATTATATACAAAGAAGTCCTGGACCCAATCGCAGTCCCAATAAACGTCCACAGATCCGTGGAAATTGCATGTGTATAACTTCCGTGACACTTGCCTATCAAACACAAACAGAGGTAAAGCACAAACAGAGATGATTGGCCATGCATTAAAGCACCAGTGCAACCAGTTCAGATGTTATCCAGCGATATAGCCATATCAGCAGGCACAGATGTTATCAGTTCTTAAGCAGCAAAGCAAGGCTAGCTGGGTTAGCATGAAGCAATTGGCCGTGAATAGGTTTCAAGGCAGTTCATAAGCTGCATAGCATGCAGTGCATAGTTACCATTCAGCATGGATAAATCCTTGAATTACAGGAGGGCTTCTGGGATAAAGTCCATAGGTGGACGCATGTACATCCACATGTTTCACCGTTACCGATGACGGCCTCTTCAAAGATAGCGTCCTTGCAACTCTCTGTCCGCATACAAACTATTGCGGACATTTTTATCTGTGAGGCACGCCCACCCCGACTCACATGGCGCGCCTCGTCAGCCGCAAAGGCAGCTGGTCCATGGCGCACGATGTCATACACCGTCCGGCGCACCATAGCGCGTAGAAGCGGACGTGGTTATGTCGTGCGTCCCACAGTGGGACGCAAATAAAAATACAGCGACCCACTGATGGCGAGCAAAGGGGAGGAGGAGAGGGCGTCCATATCAAGAATCAACACTATACATTTATATACACAAGATGGACAGATCAAATATACGTACAGAGGTGTAAAAAATTAAATAGGATATATATATATATATATATATATATATATATATATATATATATATATAATGAATAACTATGTGTATATACACAGATAATATCAGGTAAGACCCATTTCTATATCAAAAAGAGGCTGGATGACTGGACCATATATAAAAAATAATGTAAATGGGTACACATTGACAAATGTGTGGACCCAAAACTCACATATTCTAATTTAAATAAAGAAAGCCCATGCGCAAGTGGTGTAGAAAAAAGAAGAGAAAAAAGGAAAAGAAGAAGGAGAAGAAAAAGAATGAGTAAGGGAGGGAGAGGGAAAGGAGGGGAGGGCGAAGAACCCAGCAGAAAAGAGAGCCTAGGAGAACCCCAGAGGGGAGCACACCAATGGAAAGGGATAAAGCAAGGCAGACCACAGGAGATAAGTCAGAGTACAGTTGAACCTGCTATGATGGCAGGGAAGCTCCATATTGCACTGCATCATTCAGTCCTCTGCCCTTGGTGGCATTTAATTCATAGATCCACCTAAGTTCAATCTGCAAAAGTCGTTTGTCAACGTCACAACGTCTGCCTTGAAACCTTTTCACGGCCAATTGCTTCATGCTAACCCAGCTAGCCTTGCTTTGCTGCTTAAGAACTGATAACATCTGTGCCTGCTGATATGGCTATATTGCTGGATAACATCTGAACTGGTTGCACTGGTGCTTTAATGCATGGCCAATCATCTCTGCTTGTGCTTTACCTCTGTGTTTGATAAATAAGCAAGTGTCACGGAAGTTATACACATGCAATTTCCACGGATCTGTGGACGTTTAATTCGGACTGCGATTGGGTCCAGGACTTCTTCTTTATATATAATCTGCATAGTGATTTCTTCAGCATACTCAAACGGAGGTCTGGGCACCATCTTTTGTACAAAAGGCTGTCAAGCAGTGGTCCAGACCTAGGTCTAGGGCCCATGGACTTTTGCAGACCACTGAAATCTTTCTGGGTTCATATAGGCATTGTGATGATCATCTGGAACTAACCTTCAGAATTAGTGCAATTAGGCATATTCATCCATCAATGACATTACCATCCCGCTAGTATCATAGGAATACAAGGATTGATTAGGGTTGGAGGACTGCAGCCTCCTATTGAGCTATCTGGGATATTTATGTCCAATTTTTATCTCATAAGTTTGTTGTTGTCTTGTGCATTTTTGATATATATTTTTTTATATATACATGTTATCATCATTTCTTCTACTCAATTGATTAAATTAATAATATATTTTTGCAGGCACCCAAGAGTCAGTTCATTCCCTGTTCTATGCCTACTATTAACGCTGACATGGTGCATCCAGAATTTTAATTTGGCTGTTTTCTAACCTAATTTATATTAAGTCGTTAGACTTCTAAATTATGTTTGTCTGATTCCTGTTTGGGCACCCTTTTTGCAATACAAATCTAAATGTCCATGAAGCTTGGCGACCCATCGGCAGGTCAGCCCTTCTGCACCCACGTCATCAAGCGCATACTGGACACGGGTAGTACACTGCGCAGGCTCAGTACGTGGCGGGTGACGTTGGCATACGCGCAGAAGGGCTGACCTGCCGATGGGAAGCCAAGCTTCATGGACAGCCAGCGGGGAGCGCCAGAGCTGCAGTGAGGGACCCAGAAGACTTCTATGGGCTGAAAGAAGGCCCAGGTAAGTGAAGTTTGATTTACTATTTCACTTCGTGGTCCTTTAAGCTATACCAGTTGCCAGGGTGACACAAATAATTCCAATTTGGTGTGAGATTATGCAAATTCCATATGCAAATTTTATTAATCTTGAAAATAGACCGACTGAATTCCATCTCAGTAGGAATCAAATCGTCCATTTAAAACTACGTACAGTTGCATTGTCCCGCATCAACTCTGAATCATTTGCATCTCCCATTCCATGACTGTACACAGAACGAGTGTTGTACAGACATGCAGAGGAGTAACCTGTACAGTCGGAGGAGAGGGGAGGAGGGATTATGAACAAGTGGCATCTGGTGGTGTATGTAGAAGCACAGTGCCTGTTGCTTGTTATTTAAAATAGGTGGAGGCGCCCAATGCATAAAATATAGGCTAATAAGATATTAATCTTGTAAACAGAGAGGGGATCTTACCTCTCTTGAAAAATTTGGACCAGTTTATTGAAAAAAAGGTCTTTAATTCAAGCACATAAAATTGACAGTGCGTTTCGCGGGTACTTGCCCACTTACTCGGGTCAGTGAAAAAGACAGTTACCTTAACTGCTATGGCTGTGTTACAAGCATGAGTGCCTCTCTGTGACTCTGTTTTAAATGTCTTGTCATACCTTTTTTAGAGGTGATTTTTTTTTTTTTTTTTTTGTCCTAAAGAACTTCCGGAGTGCGACCACCCAGTTCCTGTCACCTGGAAAACCGAGCGGGGGCGGTTAATTTCCCGCCTGCTCTGATGGTGGTTGCAAGGATTTGTAACCCACCTTTGTGAGTATATCCCTCCTTCGCAATTTGCTTCCCTGAATCTTGCCCGATTCTGCACCATTGGGCTCCTGGTCTCCTTTTGTCTTTTAGATGAACCTGAGGTTGTTATAATCACAGGAACCATCGACATAAGCTATCTATCTGTTGCTCGTTATGGTGGCCATACACCAGGTGACCTTGGAGGCCAATTGACCATCCAATTAGATTATTATAATCGAATTGGATGAAAATCTGTGCTGCCAAGTGCATGCCCGACCAACATTGCGACCAATTTTGGGAGGAAAATTGGTCATATTCCCGATTGCGCATGCTGCAAAATGTTGCTGGATCGGCCGTGCAATTTATCAACTAAATCCCCGACGCTTTCTCTCCTAATGTGAATGTCCTCCCAGTGCCCCATGTAAAGTGTACATTACCTGTCCGTGGACTGCACTTGTATCCTGCTGCTCCGGGTGCATTCCCCTCTCCATACACGCTCGCCCCGCATAGTTTCCTAATAAGGGCACGTGTGTGATGTCATACATGCCCTACTAGGAAACAAAGTGGGGCGTGAGTATATGCAGAGGACGGGGGCAAGTGGAGGCCGCAGAGAGGTAATGTATACACTTTATGCGGGGGTGGGGGTGTTTGGGGAGGATTGGGAATACACTAGGGAGGTACAGTGGTGAGGCGGACACATGCAGCACACAAGGCCGATTTCCCAAGAGATTTCATGCTGAAAATTGATGGGGAATCGGCCTGTGGTGTATGGGCAGCTGACAAATCTCTCTTATCAGTACAATGCTTGATTTGCTCCCTTTTGTAAGCTGTATAGACACCTGTCTGGCCTCAGTTGTGCTGCCACTTGTCTCCACTAGGGGGTGCCCGTGCCTCGCTGAAAGTTGCTGCTGAGACAAGTTTAGGCAGAGTCGGCAGTAATTTTCTCACACTGACAGGCGTAATTGCCTGCACAGGTATTTTGCCTGAAAGCTCAGATTCTCTCTTTACTCTTCAGTAAGGTGACACCGCCTGTTGTTCTGCTCTCCCCGGGGAAGTGTTAAGATATTGCTCAAGTATTAATAACCTCAACACGCATTAATTGCTGTGTGTGGCGCTACTGGAGCACACTGGCCTGCCTCTCCTGCAAGGAAATCCCTACTCCAGCACACCATGCTGTGACTGTACAGGAGGAGGCAGTGCGGTGTGACTGTACAGGTGGAGACAGCCCGATCTGACACTACTGGATCATACTGGCCTGCCTGTCCTGCATGGAAATCCCTACTTCAGTGCACCATGCTGTGACTACAGGAGGTGGCAGTGCAGTGTGACTGTACAGGAGGTGGCAGTGCAGTGTGACTGTACGGGAGGTGGCAGTGCAGTGTGACTGTACGGGAGGTGGCAGTGCAGTGTGACTGTACGGGAGGTGGCAGTGCAGTGTGACTGTACGGGAGGTGGCAGTGCAGTGTGACTGTACGGGAGGTGGCAGTGCAGTGTGACTGTACGGGAGGTGGCAGTGCAGTGTGACTGTACGGGAGGTGGCAGTGCAGTGTGACTGTACGGGAGGTGGCAGTGCAGTGTGGCTGTACGGGAGGAGGCAGTGCAGTGTGGCTGTACGGGAGGAGGCAGTGCAGTGTGGCTGTACAGGAGGAGGCAGTGCAGTGTGGCTGTACAGGAGGAGGCAGTGCAGTGTGGCTGTACAGGAGGAGGCAGTGCAGTGTGGCTGTACAGGAGGAGGCAGTGCAGTGTGGCTGTACAGGAGAAGGCAGTGCAGTGTGGCTGTACAGGAGGTGGCAGTGCAGTGTGGCTGTACAGGAGGTGGCAGTGCAGTGTGACTGTACAGGAGGTGGCAGTGCAGTGTGACTGTACAGGAGGTGGCAGCCCGGTGTGGCTGTACAGGAGGATGCAGCCCGGTGTGGCTGTACAGGAGGAGGCGGCGGCAGCGGCAGCCCGGTGTGGCTGTACAGGAGGAGGAGGAGGAGGCGGTGGTGGTGGCGGCAGCCCGGCGTGACTGTACAGGAGGAGGCAGCCCAGTGTGGCTGTACAGGAGGAGGAGGCAGCCCAGTGTGGCTGTACAGGAGG
Source organism: Hyperolius riggenbachi (assembly GCF_040937935.1). Lineage (NCBI taxonomy): Eukaryota > Metazoa > Chordata > Amphibia > Anura > Hyperoliidae > Hyperolius > Hyperolius riggenbachi. The sequence goes on from NC_090657.1 coordinate 169,153,698, forward strand.
AGGGGGCAGCCCAGTGTGGCTGTATAGGAGGAGGAGGGGGCAGCCCAGTGTGGCTGTACAGGAGGCAGCCCGGTGTGGCTGTACAGGAGGAGGAGGCAGCCTAGTGTGGCTGTACAGGAGGAGGAGGAGGTGGCGGCAGCCCGGTGTGGCTGTACAGGAGGAGTAGGCGGCAGCCCGGTTTGGCTGTACAGGAGGAGGAGGCAGCAGCCCGGTGTGGCTGTACAGGAGGAGGAGGAGGCAGCCTGGTGTGACTGTACAGGAGGAGGAGGCAGCCCGGTGTGGCTGTACAGAAGGAGAAGGCAGCCTATGTGACTGTACAGGAGGAGGCAGCCCGGTGTGGCTGTACAGGAGGAGAAGAAGGCAGCCCAGTGTGGCTGTACAGGAGGAGAAGAAGGCAGCCCGTGTGACTGTACAGGAGGAGGCAGCCCGTGTGACTGTACAGGAGGAGGCAGCCCGGTGTGGCTGTACAGGAGGAGGAGGCAGCCCGGTGTGGCACTTCTGGAGCCTGCCTGCCCTGCAAGGAAATCCTTACTCCAACACACCATGCTGTGACTGTACAGGGGGAACAGGTGGAGGCGGCCGAGTGTGGCTGCACAGGAGGAGACTACCTAGTGTGACTGTACAGGAGATGACGGTGTGGCTGTACAGGAGGAGAAGGTCAGTGTGGCTGTACAGGAGGAGGTGGTCTTGTGTGTTTGTCCAGACTAACAACAAACTGACACCTGAAGTGAACTTTTGTGATATTTGCATTGGTTTGGTGCGTTTAAAGGCAACCCATCTGCGGGGGAAAATCCTCAGTTTCTAGCATAATCTTGCGTGGTGCCTACAAACATTTCAATGTAAAACTAGGGGAGGGGGAGGGAAAACCTAGAAATTATTTGTTTCAATTAGTTACCGGATGTTTCTCCTTTTTCTGGTCAGACAGACAAGTAAAATGTTTTGCAAATGATCACACACAAAATGCAATGCGAAAACCACACAGAAAGTTGCTCAAAACTCAAGCAAAACATTTGCGACACCTGCACAGATTGGCTTGTGTTTCTGGCAGGGCTGTGGAGTCGCAGTCAGAGCAATTTTTGGGTACCTGGATTCAGGAAAAAAATGCACCTATTCTGACTCCTAATGAATTAGAGCTGTAATTAGAATAGAAACTATGATAAAATGTTCTATTTCTCAGATAATAGTCATCATAAATAATTTATACATACAGTAATAGCTGTGCTTAGTCCACAAAAATGAAATGAACCGATCAAAATTAGTTACTTGGGCTGCTTCAATAAAGCAGTCCCCGTATTTTTAAAGTCAGATATACATATCTGATTGTGACTGTACAGTATATATGATGTGTACACAGGAATCTCTTATATATACTACATAACATCTATGCTGTAAGAATAAAGCCTGATGAGCTGTATCACTAATAGAGATGGTCAATGAGATGGAAATAATTATCTGCTGATGCTGGTTTATGCAAATGTATGCACTCCCTTTGCTCATGAGATCAAATAATTTGATTTATTAAAATTTGGTTTGATGACTACGAATTAAAGGGTACCTGAGACAGATGAAGTGTTATACATACCTGGGGCTTTCTCCAGCCCCCTTCAGGCTAATCAGTCCCTTGCTGTCCTCCTCCGCCACCTGGATCTTCTGCTATGAGTCCCGGTAATTTAGCCAGTCAGCGCTGTCTGGCCACGTGCCGCTCAGATGTAGTACACTCGCGGCGGAGTGTGTGCATGCGCACTATGCCCGACTTGCTCAAGTACCTGGACCCATAGCAGAAGATCCAGGTGGCGGAGGAGGACAGCGAAAGACTGATTAGCCTGAAGGGGGTTGGAGGAAGCCCCAGGTATGTATAAAACTTTAATTTCATCTTTCTCAAGTTTACTTTATTACACAGTAGTACTATACTCTACATATGCTCTCCCCACAGAGCTGCAGGGAATCCACTGAGAATGTTGTGCACATTGAACACAGAGGTGTTGTCTATCACCCATAAACCTGGTTCAAATTGTACCTGAAGAATGTGTGCTAGAGGAAGAATCCCCTCATTCCCCTGCAGAGTACCTGCACATCACATTGCCTAAGGCCTGGTAGATGTTCTTTGTTCCTGTCTGTACCCTCTACAAGTTCTCTTACCAAGGACTAGTTTTAGTCTGACTAAAAGTATTAGAGGCAGAAAATCTGCCGGATATCCAGGTAACTGGTATTTGTTTAAAAGTGAATAAATATGGCAGCCTCCCTATCCCTCTCACTTCAGTTGTCTTTTAAAATTCCTAAGTGTTGGCAGTTAAGAGATGCATTTCATGTTGCTCCAGTGCTCCTCCTCGGGTGCCCCTGTGTGATGGGAATAGGCAGTGAGGCGCAGCAGGCGGGGGGGGGGGGGGGGGGGGGTTGCGGGGTTTGGGGACGGCTGGAGGGGTGTGGAGAGCTGGGGGGGGGTCTCGGGATCAGACAGGATGGTGTCGCTAAGCGGCCACCCCTCAGCCCCGCCCCTCTCCGGGCGTCCATGTGCGCTCCGCCGGGGTCCCGCTCACCCGCCGGGGTCCCGCTCACCCGCAGCCATTTTGTATGCTCCAGACAAAGAGCCCGGCGCCCCCTCTCCACCTCCGGGCCGCCCCTGGCTCTCCCGCCCGCCAGCCCGACCCCGAGAAGCCCCGCTCCCGCCTCCGCCTGCTTCCCCTCCTGGAGCTCCTCTCCTCAGCCTCCCGCACCACCTAATCCCGCACGCAGCCATTTGCCATCTATCTATCTATCTATATCTATCATAGGAGGAGGGTGTCCGAAGCAGCTGGGAGGTGGGCGCCCCACAATATCTGAGGTTTTCTGTCCTCCAGGATAATCCACGCTGCTGCAGAACAAGGTCACAAGACCGGCTACACGATGTGTTTACCAGCAGCACGTGAGAGCGCAGTGTGCAGGCTGCTACAGGAATGTCACATTAATATGGGGCACAAGCAGGCACCTCCTCTGTGAGAGGCACAGGGCGGGGCTCCCAGATAGGCGCAATATTGTACTGAGATCCTTACAGGAGATCATTACTGGGTGAAAATTGGGGCCTCAGCCGTGGACCCCCCCTGAATCTGTCTCTCATTTCGCTATTATTTTGAGTCCCCGGCTGTCTTCTGTTTCTGCATTCATGTCCTCTCATTTCCTTCAAGTAAACTGTGACTTTTTAAAGGCAAAAAAAACAGATGCTTGCATCAGGAGGGAGAAGCCTCTGGAGCCTAAAGAGGCTTCCCCCATCCTCCTACCTCAGCCCGTTCCAGCCCTCGGACCCCTGAGACTGGCCTTACTGTCCTGCTTAGGATGTGGTATAAATAGCTAGGCCCAATTTGCTCCGATCTGGCCCAGTCTTTTCCTGAAGAAAGCCAAGTGGGACGGTGCTAGTGAGCTGTCAACAAGCTCCTTTTTTTTGGGGGGGGGGGGGGGGTCACAGCGCTGGAATTGGGCTGCTAAGGAGGCTGAGGTGAGCCTCTCCAGGGTCCAGAAGCTTCCCCTCCTGAGATTAGAACCCTCCAGGAAAACCTTCCCCTTTTTTTTTTTTTTTTTTTTTTTTTTTTTTTTTTTTAATACATGTACAGCTTAAATTGCTTCTGAGACAAGGACTAAAAGTTTTTTATGCATACCTGGGACTTCCTCCAGCCCCCTCTGCTCAGATTGCTCCCTCGCCGACCTCCAAAGCCTCTCCCATTTTAGCCCCGTTCTCCGCGTCAGTCGGGTGTACTGTGCATGTGCGGCCTGGTCACACACACACCTGCCCCGCCGCGCTCCCATTGCCTGTAGCGTTCTGTGCCTGCTCAGTACCACTACCCAGGTGCTGAACACTCCCAGCCGCCGGAACAGGATGGGGGAGTGAGCTTGGCCGCTGAATCGGGCCTAACACACTGGGAATGCGTTAAATAGTTCTTTTATGGTACTAAGAGTGTTTAGTTTTGGGAGTATAATCCCATTTTAAAGCACACCTGAAGTGAGAGGGATATGTAGGCTGACTTATTTATTTCTTTTTAAGTAATACCATTTGTCTGGCAGCCCTCAAACACAGTGAATCCAACGCAGGAGACTTGGGCACACAGGGTGTAACTTCGGCGCCGTCACAAGATGGAGCTGAAGTTACTTATAAAACACAATAATTCGGCCTCCAGCAATTGCTGGAAGCCGAATTATATCATTTCCCACCATCCATGGCGGCCTGGAGGGGAAATGGTATTTAACGCGGCCGGGACTTGTGCAGGAGCAGCCATATACCGGCTATATCCTGCGCCCAAGTCTCTGGCGCCAATTCCTCTCGTACGCGGCAGCTCTGCTAATCCTCTGCCTGTAGTACGTTTAACCATAGCACCTGAACAAACATGCAGATCAGGTGGTCTGACTAAAGGTGCGTACACACGCCTGATTTATTCAAACAACGTCGCTAGAACGGCCGCCCCGCGGGCGGGTCCAACGACCCATCTTTTGAAGAAATCTGGCGTGTGTACGTGCCTTAAGTGTGACTGGAATAGCTGTATGCTTGTTCCAGGTGTGTGATTCACACATTACTGCAGCCAAAGAGATCAGCAGGACTGCCAGGCAACTGGTATTGTTTAAAAGTAGATCCAGCAGCCTGTCAGCGGCTCGGAGGCACCTGTATATGCTGCAGGCAGTAAGTATGGCACTGGATCTCTGCCTGCCATTGGCTCGGAGGCTCCTGTATATTCTGCAGACAGTAAATATGGCACTGGAGCTCAGCCTGTCAGCGGCTCGAAGGCTCCTGTATATGCTGCAGACAGTAAATCTGGCACTGGAGCTCAGCCTGTCAGCGGCTCGAAGGCTCCTGTATATGCTGCAGACACTGGAGATTCCGGCATCTCCTCACATTAGTGTAAGTTATATAAGCATGGAAGCGATAGCGGAGGAGGTGTCTGCCAGCGGGAACAAGCTGCTAATAGTCTTTACACGCATTGTCACTCATTACAGCATCATTCATCTTTTCACGTTGCACATTCCTTTCATTAGATGACTTCTTACTTTCACACCTTTCTGTTCTGCTGGTTTTCCCCTCTTCGCATTCTCACCAGTTGTTATGTTTTTTTTTTTTTTGTTTTGTTTTTTTTTTTACCGTCTGCTTTTAAAGAGGGTCTTCTGCCCAGTGTTGGCACAGTCTCTCCTCCCTGGGTTTGTACCTCTGTCTGTGTCTCCAGCCTCGATCTCCAGGTTGTGGTCACGCAGCCTGTAGACACTCAGGATTTGCCTTTTCTAGGGAGTTTTGGAGATTTTTCAGGTATGGGGCCATTTTATATGGAGGGACTGGTACACGGTTAGCTTTTCAGAATCAGAATCAGATTTATTTCGCTAAGTGTGACGGATGCCGCACTCAGAATTATTTTTGGTTCACATTGGCATTGGACATAGCAAAAGAAAACATAAAGCGAGGGAAACGGTCATAGTGCAGAAATACAAAAAACAGTCATAGTGCAGAAATACAAAAAACACAGACAATATAGAAGCACACGTGCACAGTATAGGGCATAGTACAGGGGTCTATATAGCATTAAGCTGTAGAGCGCGGTGTCCGTGAGGCCCTGCCCGGAGGGCGTGCTGAGTGTGGAGGCGCTAGTTAAGGGCGAGCACAGCTTGGGGGAAAAAGGAGTTCCTGTGCCTGGAAGTTTTAGTTGGAATAGTTCTGTAGCGGCGGCCTGTGCGCATGTGGTTGAAAAAGCGACAGCCGGGATGGCGGGGGTCTTGTGCAATCCTGTTTGCCCTGCTGCTTAACCTGGAGGCATGAAGTAGGTCCAGTGATGGCAGGGAAGTCCCGATGATTCTTTCTGCAGCCTTGATCACTCTTTGTAGTTTATACTTGTCGCTAGCGGTGGCACCTGCATACCATACGATGATTGAGGAGCAAAGGATAGACTCGATGGTGGCCGTGTAGAAACTTGTCATCAGCTCCTGGGACATACCGAACTTCTTCAGTTGTCTCAGGAAGAACAGCCTTTGCTGGGCTTTTTTTTGGCATTTAGTGATGTTTTCTCCCCATCTCAAATCATCGGTTATAGTTGAGCCCAAGAAACGAACGCTAGATACTCTGGCAACTTCAGTGCCTTCAATGATGACTGGGTTGAGAGGGGGAGGGCACTTCCTGAAGTCCACAGTTAACTCAACAGTCTTTGCAGCGTTTAGGACAAGCTTGTTGCTCCTACACCAGTTGCCAATCCGCTCAATCTCGCTATGGTAGGAGCGTTCGTCCCCTCCACTGATCAGGCCGAGGATAGTGGTGTCATCCGCAAATTTAACAACCTTGACGCAGTCTGCGGTTGAGACACAACAGTTTGTATACAGGGAGAACAGGATCGGAGACAGTACACACCCTTGGGGAGCACCAGTATTGGTGGTTCTTACCTGGGAGGAGCAGTCGCCGAGTCTTACTAGTTGCTTCCTGTTGGTGAGGAAATCCTTGATCCACCCGCAGAGAGTGTGATCGACGCCAAGTTGCACTAGGTTGTCGTACAGGATGTTAGGGCAAATGGTATTAAAGGCGGAGCTGAAGTCCAGGAAGAGGATTCTGGCGTAGGTGTCAGGCCTGTCTAGATGTTCCAGGATGAAGGCCAGGCTAATGTTTATGGCATCCTCTATGGATCTGTTGGCTCTATATGCGAATTGAAGTGGGTCCAGGAGAGCGTCAGTGGCCCCTTTCAGATGTGCGAGGACCAGTTTTTCAAAGATCTTCATGACGGTTGAAGTTAGGGCAACAGGTCTATAGTTGTTGAGGTCCGTGATGCCCGTTTTTTTGGGGACTGGTATGATGATAGACTTTTTGAGGCAGGTGGGAACTATTCCCTCCGTCAGTGATTTCTGGAATATGTGGGTGAGGACAGGGGCAAGCTGGCTGGCGCAGGTTCTCAAACAGGAGGAGGACACACCGTCTGGGCCAGAAGCCTTTCTGGGGTTCAGCTTTTGGAGGTGCCTTAGTACATCAGCCTCCTAGATTGCCACCGGCTCTGCTAGACCATGGACCATTCTTGGAGGGGCGGCTGCGGGAGGAGCACTAGGGGTGACTACCTTGCCCTGCGGGTGATTGGGTAGGTGCTCGAACCTGCAGTAGAACTCGTTGAGTTTTTCGGCCAGTTCGAGGCTTGGGGGCGCCTGTTGAGGTTTGTTTAAGGTTCGTGGCTGCTCTGAGGCCCTTCCAGACCTCCCGAAGATTGTTGGACCTGAGGCTGAGGCCCAGCTTGTTGGAGTAGACACTCTTAGCGGCGCTGATCTCTCGTTTAAGGGTGTGCCTGGCTGCCTTGTATTCCTCAGGGGTGCCGGACTTGTGTGCTGCTTCCTTGATTTTGCGGAGCCGGCGTAGCTTGCCGTTGAACCAGGGCTTATTGTTAGGGTAGACCTTAAAGGTCTTCTTGGGGATGCACACCTCCTCGCAGAAGCTAATATAGGAGGTGACGTTTTCAGTCCATTGCTCCAAACGGTGCCTCCAGGGCCGCCCAGTCGGTACATTCGAAGCAGGCCTGTAGCTGCAGCTTAGCATCATCGGTCCATTTCCTCACAGTCCTGAGGACCGGTTTGGATGTCTCGAGGTGCCTTCTGTAGGAAGGTATTAGGTGGATTAGGCAGTGGTCAGAGTTGCCAAGGGCAGCCAGTCGAGTGGGTTTGTATGCCTCCTTGAGGACAGTGTAGCAATGGTCCAGGGTGTTTTGGCTCCTGGTGGGGCAAGTGACATGTTGCTTAAAGCGGGGCATCTCTTGGCGGAGGTTCGCGCTGTTGAAGTCCCCGCAGATGATGAAGAGGGAATCCGGGAGGGACGTCTCCCATGCTGAGATGGTGTCGCTGAGAGTACGCAGAGCGCCTTTGGTGTTTGCATCAGGAGGTATGTATACTGACCGTTTTACTTCACTCCTCCATTTATCTACATTGCTGTTGGTTTTGGAATGTTTTATCTGGGCTTTTGTTAGGCCTGCTGGATGTGGATTGTGGGGAGCAGAGAGCGGACCACTTCTTTCAGGGCCATACCCATCCTTCATAGCCAGAGTTATAGGGCCACCATAGTGACTGCTATAGGGCCCAGCACTTTGGATGAAACTGGTCCAGGGTTTCGGTCCCATACGGTTGGGGCACTGTGCATTCTGTACGATCCGGACTCACATACTTGTTTGTAGGAATATCTCATTGGGGCGCTGTGTGTTCAATCTGTAGGATCTGGGCTTCACACTTGTTTCTAGGAATATCTCATTGGGGCGCTGTGTGTTCTGTAGGATTGGGCCTCACACACTTGTTTCTATGAAAATCTCATTGTGGCGCTGTGCGTTCTGTAGGATCTGGGCGCACACACTTGTTTCTAGGAATATCTCATTGGAACATTGTGGGTTCTGTAGGATCCGGCCTCATACACTTGTTTCTAGGAATATCTCATTGTGGCACTTTTGCGTTCTGTAGGATCTGGCCTTACACACTTGTTTCTAAAAATATCTCCTTGTGTCATCGCAGCTTCTCCCCCCCTGTGAACTCAGGAATCTGGAAACCGTTTTATAGGCATTAATCTGCGGAGTAAAGTGGAGCCGGCCAATAAAAGTTTTTTATTGAGAGCGTAACATCCATTCCTCGGCTTCATCATCAAGCCACGTGTTATGGCTTTGTGATGCATGTAAATCCTGGCGCATAGCATGTTCTGTATTCAGGCAGCGCAGAGTGATCGCTTTATTAATGGCAGGCCTTTATTGCCAGCCTCAGGAGAGAGGAGATGAGGGGGTCTCCTGTGAGATGTTTGTAGTCCTTCACATCCTTGGCAGCCTTAATCCATTAGCCAGAGAAGGTTTGTTAATGATCTGCTGCTGGAGAGATCTCCTCCTCATTGTAGGCCTCTCCGGTTATCAGCTCTGATAGGGGATGTAGATAAATCAGTGTTAGGGGTCCGCAGTTATGATCCCATCAGTATAAGTACAGTACTAATGAGTTCATGTGACCTCAATTTTACCATGAATGCAAACCAAACTGGTTAAAAACTTTGAACTTTTAGTGAAACTCCGCTGTCATGTTAGAGCCCATCAATGGAGATGGTCAGTGAGATGCTAATTATTATTCTGCATTTATGTAAATTTTATGCAGCTTGAAAATGAACCAATCAAATGCCACTGCAGCTGCCCTTGACTGGTCTATGCTTAATCGGCATAAATCTACATCCACTCAGAATCGTCAGCATCTCATTGACCATCCATACTTGTTATGTAAAAGTATTTCCCTGGATCCACATCCCTGTCCATTACTCCCCAGGTCCTCGTAATCACCTGCCTCTACCTGTCTGTAAATTTGGCTTAAGCCAAAAGTAAAAATTTTCAGCCACTGACTACAGGGACCACGGAGGCTCCCAGTGCAAAGAGACCACGACCCAGTGACCCACAACCCTTTAATTGCCTGATGAAGCTGGTGTTATCCACAAATCATGAATCAGACAATTTGTGTCATGGATTGGGAGAAGGCCTCGTTCACATCATATGCGCTTCCGTACGCGTTTGCAAGCGTGTATGATGTGCTGAAATGCAAGAACGGCAGAAGGGCATAGACAGCCTGTTTACCGTTAACATCTGCGCTGCGCAGCAGTACGAAGCGCTATGAAGCGCTTGCGTACTACTGCTTGCATTTTGCCCGTGAGCGCAGAGCTGATTCCATCACTTTCAATGGATGGGATCAGCAGTGCAGCGGCGCAGATGGCGTGCGATCTTACGCGTTGCGTTCCAATCGCACGGCCATCTGCGCTGAAGAGATGTGAACGAGGCCTTTGTCCACTACTACTTCCCATTTTTAAACTGATTTTCGTGGAGTTTATTCTTGGTGCCTCTGTTTTTCAAAAACCTCTACAGTGATCCGGGGTACGGGGATGGATGCCGAACAGAGGTATGTGGATCCAGCAGGACCTTTCTCTCTGCTTACCATTGGAAGCTTTGCCTTGGGTCAGGTGTACTTTAATAAAAAGAAAAAAAATGCACAAATTGACGATAGATTGGGCATTGAAGGAGATTAACCATTTCAGCCCGCGGGTATTTTTCACCTTATGGACGAGAGGAACTTTCACCTGTCAGCGCTTCTCCCTTTCATTCCCTAATAACTTTAAAACTACTAATATGTTTCAGTTTTCAGCTATTTCAGTTTTAAAACAATTCATGCTACCATAATTAAAATCCACACATTTTTATTTGGCCATTTGTCCCGGTTATTGCGACGTTAAAATTATACCCCTAGTGTAATGTATGGTGACAATATTCTATTTGGAAATAAAGGTGCATTTTTTTTCAGTTTTACATTCATCAATAATTTTTGGCCCATTATTTATTCATTATATGCCCTCTTGACATAAAAAATAATTTATTTTTATTCCCCAAAGTCAGTAGGTGTGCTTTACTATTTGGCCACAATAGATGTCCCTGCTGAGAAAAAATCCCATTATGTACAATGTATGCTAATTGGGATACAATGTCACTACATTATAAACAGAGGAAGTGAGGTAGGCTTCCATCAGAAGCCTCCAATCACTTTGCCGACACAGTCATTGTGAATGGGAACATTGTCCCCCCCACTCCTCCCCCCTGCTAGCAGCAGCACGATCGCGGGCATGAGCCAGTATAGTTGCCTCCGGTATAGGTTAGCCAGGTAGGTGCCTCCAGTATAGGTAGCCAGTATAGTTGCCCCCAGTATATGTTAGATAGGCAGGCATCCCCGGTATAAATTAGATAGGTAGTAGGTGCCCCAGTACAGGTTAGCTAGGTGGGTGCCTCTAATATAGGTAGCCAGAATAGTTGCCCCAGCATAGGTTAGATAGGTAGATGCCCCCAGTATAGGTTAGTTAGGTAGGTGCCTCCAATATAGGTAGCCAGTATAGTTGTCACCTGTATAGGCTAGCTAGGTAGGTAGGTGCCCCCAATACAGGTTAGATAAGTTAATGCTCCCACTATAGGTTAGATAGGTAGCTGCCCCCCAGTATAGGTTAGATAGATAGGTGCCCCCCTGTATAGGTTAGATTAGGTAGCTGCTCCCCAGTATAGGTTAGAAAGGTAGCTGCCCCTAGTATAGGTTAGATTAGGTAGCTGCCCCCGAATATAGGTTAGATTAGGTAGCTTCCCCCCAGTATAGGTTAGATTAGGTAGGTGCCCCCCAGTATAAATTAGATTAGGTAGGTGCCCCCCTGTATAGGTTAGATTAGGTAGCTGCTCCCCAGTATAGGTTAGATAGGTAGCTGCCCCCAGTATAGGTTAGATTAGGTAGCTGCCCCCGAATATAGGTTAGATTAGGTAGCTTCCCCCCAGTATAGGTTAGATTAGGTAGGTGCCCCCCAGTAAAAGTTAGATTAGGTAGGTGCCCCCCAGTATAGGTTAGATTAGGTAGGTGCCCCCCAGTATAGGTTAGATTAGGTAGGTGCCCCTCAGTATAGGTTAGATAGGTAGGTGCCCCCCAGGATAGGTTAGATAGGTAGGTGCCCCTCAGGATAGGTTAGATAGGTAGCTGTCCCAGTATAGGTTAGATTAGGTAGGTGCCCCCTAGTATAGGTTAGATTAGGTAGGTGCCCCCCAGGATAGGTTAGATAGGTAGGTGCCCCCCAGGATAGGTTAGATAGGTAGCTGCCCCCCAGGATAGGTTAGATAGGTAGCTGCCCCAATATAGGTTAGGTAGGTGCCCCCCATGATGGAGAAGGGAGCTGCAACCGCGGGGAGGGCAGCCCGACCTCTCCCTCCCTTCCACTCCCCGGGCTGCCCTCCGTGCGATCTCCCCTCGGACTGCAGAGTAATGCAGCAGGGAAGCGCTATAGAAAACTACTCACCTCCCTAGTTCCGATCGCTGCTCTCTCGCCGCCAGTCTCCTCTCTCTGCATAGACGCTGATACATACACACGCTGCTTGCTGTTTAGCCGGAAGCAGCGTGTGTGTGTGTGTGTTTGTGTGTGTGTGTGTGTGTGTGTGTGTGTGTGTATCAGCGTCTATGGAGAGAGAGGAGACTGGTGGCGAGAGAGCAGCGATCGGAACCAGTGAGGTGAGTACTTTTCTATAGCGCTTCCCTGCTGCATTACTCTGCAGTCCGAGGGGAGATCGCACGGAGGGCGGCCCGAGGAGTGGAAAGAGAGAGAGGTCGGGCTGCCCTCCACGCGGCTGCGGCTCCCCCCTCCATCACAGTGCCCCCCTCCCAGCAGTGCTCAGGGCGGCGGCACGGGCCGCACGGCCGTAGAAACGGCCCTGGAGGTGACTAGCGTGTCCCTGCGGCTCCAGCTGCTGATGTGAAGCTCACGTCCGAGCGGCTTAAATGGTTAATGTGTACTTGAGATGAGAAGCATCCCAGGATCCATACTTGCCTGGGGCTTCCTTGAGGCCACTAGTCCCTCGCCGACTCCCCGGATAACGAGCTTGTATGAAGACCAAACGGCAAAACAAGCATGCAATTGCAATGCAAGAAGTCCATGGACAGCAGTCTCCGTAATTCTTACTTCCTGTCCATTCATGTTATCCAGTTGTATAAGGAAACCTCTCCCGTTTTGAGTGGGATCCAGATTGTGCAGATCTTTAGCCCTTGTTACCTATTCACCAGTCTGGTGACCCTAAAAGATGGTGGGGGGCACAAATCGCTTAGCAGTTCTTGTAGCAGTGACCTGCAGACCGATGTTGGTGCACCATAAATCTGCAAGAACATTACATGCCTTGCACACACACTCCTCACCTGTTTCCCCAACTATATGGTGTCCTGTGGAGAATGGAATGTCGGAGTCTGGGAATGTAGATCTGAACAGATAGGAAGAGAACAAATGTTATGGGCTTCTCTCTTTTCAGAGCATTTTATTGGCTATAGATGGGCTTGTACTCTTTCCTACTGTGTATGTTCTACTACGCCCGGGGTGGAAATGTGGATACCATTAGACAGTCACACTCAATGTGCCTTCTGAGTCAATATTTTAGTTTTAAATTGCTTCTTTATGACCCTTCCTCTTTAAAATATAGCTGTCCATTAGAATTCTTTTTAACTTTTGAATACATGTAAAACATTAGTTTTCAGACCTAAATATCCATGTACTTTTTTCAGCTTGAAAAGTCAATACTTATATTCTGTCAGCTTCTCCTCCCAGGCCACCAGGGGTCACTGTTGCGAAACAGAAAAACAGAAAAGGGTCCCTCTGGTTTTCCAAAGGGGCATTTTATCAGTGGCCTCTAGTAGCTAGAGGAAGCAGGACTTGACACCTATCCATAATACTGCAGGCTGCACATACAGTATCGCACAAGTAAGCACAACTCTCAAAATTTTCCATACATATTCTATATAATGAAGACCCAGGGTCTCTGTGTCCTCCTGTGTCTGTGCTTCCAGACCTGAAAGTTTGCTGTCTGCGAACCTCATTGTATTGTGGGAAATAACAGCTTTTTTCAACTGCCAAGCAAGCAACCTCTCCCTGTGTGCATATACATTGGACGGTGGTGGGGGGCAGGCTAGCTGGACACGTTTGTGTGTTGCTTGGGTGGGGGTTGTTTAGCGGCCATTGCCTAGCGCCCATTTTTTTTAACAGGCGGGTCTTTTTACTAGTTTTATTATAACTTTTAATGCAGGTTATGTCTGGAGACCTGCTTGGCCAGTCCAGCACCTTTTGCCTGTTCTCCCGCCACCTCAACCACGTCAAAGATTATATCAATTGTCCACCTGATTCCTGTGTGGCAGCCTTTGGCCTTCATTGTCCTGGCAAAGTTACCCTAAACTAATAATCTGAGGTAGAAAGCACCGAAAATGATTACCCAGAACACAACTCTTGTTTTCTCTAGAGAGGGTTATGTCTAGGATAATGGGCACAATTCACTAAGATTTTATCTTGTCTTTTTTTTTATAAGGATTCTGAAGTACTTTTTCCCATTATCACCTTGGTGATAAATCCTTAAAGTGAACCAGAGACGAAGCACCCGCATGTATTTTACCATATACAGTGTATATCAGTGAGATCATTAGAGAAAACACATACCCTGCTCTCTTTTATTCTTCACTGCTCAGCCTGCATATAATCAGCCCTGATAAAATCCCAGACTGAGCATTCAGTCTGGCTTTGCTCAGGAATCATTATTGCGGAGTCTGTCTTCTCTGGTGTCTTTTCAAGCCCAAGCCTGCCCCTTCTGGCTCTGCTATGACTCAGCTATAATGATTCCTGAGCAAAGCCAAACGGAATGCTCAGTTGGGGATTTTATCAGGGCTGTTAACAAGCAAGCTGAGCAGTGAAGAATGTAACAGAGAGCAGGGAAGGTGTTTTCTCTAATGTTCCTACTGATATGTATGGTAAAATTCATGAGGGTGCTTCGTCTCTGGTTCACTTTAAGGATTGCATGGAGTAATTGCACAGTGAATACTAAAGTTAAAGGGGTTCTTCCGCGAATTAGGAAAAATATAAAAAGTGGTTTATGCATAAACTATTAAACATCCTTCTAAAATAGTGTAAAAAGTTTAAAAAAAAAAAGAATGGTTTCATCAATAGAACATGTAATGTAAACGGTGACGGATGACGGACTGGGAGACTAATCCATTTGTTAGGGGTGTTTTTTTTTTACTTTCATTTCACAACCATAACTCCTACCTACCTAGTTTTCAGTGGTATAATCCACTGCCAGCAGGAATCGCTGTATAGCTGTAACAGCTGAGCTCCTCAATATGTGTTTACATTGTTGCTAGGCAACCTGAAGGTCTGTGCAGAGAGACTTTTGTACAAAGAGTTATAAGCTGCTGGGAGAATCAGCCAGAATCTGTCACATCTACACCATATGATTCTTTGTCAGATTTGATTCAATTTGATTTAATTCATTGATCCGATTTGATTCAATCGGACATGTCCGATTCATGATTCAATTCAATTTGAATCGAATCATGAATCAGACATGTCAGATTGAATCAGAACTGATTAATGAATCGAATCTGATAAAGAATCATCTGGTGTAGATGGGACTGATTCTGGCTGATTCCTCCAGCAGCTTATGACTCTTTGTACAAAAAACTCTTTGCACAGACTGGTTGCCTAGCAACAATGTAAACACATATTGAGGAGCTCAGCTGTTACAGCTATAACGGCAATTCCTGCTGGCAGTGGATTATACCACTGAAAACTAGGTAGGCAGGAGTTATGGTTGTGAAATGAAAGTAAAAAAAAAAAACACCCTTAACAAATGGATTAGCCTCCCAGTCCATCATCCATCACTGTTTACATTACATGTTGTATTGATGAAACCATTCATTTAAAAAAAACAAAAAAACTTTTTACACTATTTTAGAAGGATGTTTAATAGTTTATGCATAAACCACTTTTTTTTTTTTCCTCATTCACGAAAGAACCCCTTAAAGAGGAACTGTAACGACAAAACGGCCCCTGGGGGGTACTCACCTCGGGTGGGGGAAGCCTCAGGATCCTAATGAGGCTTCCCACGCCGTCCTGCGCCCCTCGGGGGTCTCGCTGTAGCCCTCCGTACAGCCGTGACGCAATATTTACCTTCCTGGCTCCTGCGCAGGCGCTCTGATGGCTGTCGGCGCCGAAGTAGGCAGAAATACCCGATCGCCGTCGGGTCTGCTGTACTGCACAGGCGCAAGTTTCCGGTGCCTGCGCAGTAGAGCGGACCCGACGGAGATCGGGTATTTCCGTCTATTTCCGTGCCGAAAGTCGCCACAGCGCCCCCGCTGGAGCCAGCAAAGGTAAATATTGAAGCTACAGTCGGCTCTGTCGCCGGCTGTTCGGAGGGCTGCAGCGAGACCCCCGTGGGACAGAGGACGACGTGGGAAGCCTCATTAGGATCCGGAGGCTTCCCCCACCCGAGGTGAGTACCCCCCAGGGGAGGTTTTTGTTGTTACAGAGTCTCTTTAAGGATACTCCTTAACTCAATAATAGAATGTTGTAAAAACTTAATTCACAGGAAGGAATAGAAGTGATGGCAACAATAAAAGAAAAAATGTAGTGACGTATTGTATGTTGTAATACATTATTTAGGGTACCAATCTTTGCGTTATCCTGGTTTCAGAATTAGAAAAACTTGTCTTTCTGATTCTTTGGGTGCAGTAGTGTCAGCATCACAAACCTAGAACAAGCTTGCAGCTAATATGGCCAGACTCCTGATTATTCATCTTCATTCTGGGTCTGCGGCTGAAAGTATTAGAGACAAAGGATTAGCGGGACAGCCATTATCGGTATACAGGTAGTCATCAGCTTTTGAATGCCCGACGCCCGTTCTGAATGACGCTGATGGCCATTGGGAGAGAAGAATGCACAGTGTAGGACAGAGTGGCAGAAGGAGGCACAGGTAGACCAGAGGGAGCACAAGGGCAGATGAGAAGGTACAGAGAGGGCACGGTGAGAGAGCAAGGCACAGAGGGGGCACAAGGAGACTACGGGATAAGGTGGCACAGGCTGGGGGGTTATGGAGGTCCGTTGGGTACACTAGAGGTATGGGGGTCAAGGTAACTCTGAGGGGGACACAGGAAGACCAAGGTAACACAAAAGGGGAAACCGGAGTCACAGAGGTTACACTGAGGGAGACTCTGGAGGCACAGGTGGACAGAGGGTAGCACCCTCCGTGGACACAGTAGGACCAAGGGGTCAAAGTGGAGGCACATGGAAACAGAAGTGGCACAGGGAGTTTGAGGTAGCACAGAGAGGGGCACAGAAGGACAGGGATGGCACAGAGGGGGACAGATGTACAGAGTGGGACATTGGAGGCATAGGGGCACAAAAAGTGTTTTGACTTGCAAATTCAAATTAAGTACAGTAGATAAACCTACAGTCCATATGGTGTTGGTTAACCAGAGACTATCTGTAGTTTTTAAAAAGAAAAATGGCAGCCTTTATATTCCCCTCCCTAATGTGTCCCTCTAAGGACTGGAGTGATGATAGACACTCTCACTGTGAAAACGTAGCACAAAAACCTTAAGAAGGACGAACTCTTTAGTGAACTGGCATTTACAATGCCGACTGATGTTTTTATGACAAGTTTTTACTTGCCTTATGATCACTAGCATGATGTTCGTGCCTTGTGGACAGTCCCGGTGTGAGACACAGGTACACTATGTTCGTAGTAAGCAATGTGTGAGCACACGTTATTGGCCACACCTTTTGTGTTTGCAATGTAATGAGTTTTGAGTTTACACAGACTTTTATGCAAGTGCTTAGGTTACTGCATAGCATGGCATTTGATAGCTGGCAGTTGCTGGCTTAGAGTCGGGAGAAAAAAGATGTTTAGATCCCATCATAACCTCTCCTCTACCCAATGCTTGACGGTTGGGAGGACAATCTTTGGCTTTTAAGTCTGACCTGTTTTTCCTCCAGGGATAATGATGGTCATTATGGCTTTAATAGTTTGATTGTGGATGTATCAGACCACAGGACGTTCTCCAGAACATGAGATCTGTTGCCCCATAGGCTCTTAAAGATTGCAGTCTGCCCATTATATTTTATACTGTCCTACTCTTTGGCCTTTGAGCAGACATTTGCATGCATGCATTTTCTCCTCCACTGTTGGGCTACTGTCCTTGTGAACATTTATGCATCGGCTCTAATGGTGTGTTTGGGAATTTAGTCCTAGCAAATTGCATAAAAGACTGTCAAGACCCAGTGTCCAGCAATAAATGATCTGTCAGCTTGGGTTGCTTCTTTTATTCTGCTAAGTGGGTACAGTTCTTTTTATATTCCTGGCCTGCCCGACTATGATTGGTTTAGGGAGCAGTGGTGGCATAGTAGGATGGGAGAAGGTTTAGGGAGCAGTGGTGGCACAGTAGAATGGGAGAAGGTTTAGGGAGCAGTGGTGGCACAGAAGGATGAGAGAAGGTTTAGGGAGCAGTGGTGGCACAGTAGGATGGGAGAAGGTTTAGGGAGCAGTGGTGGCACAGTAGAATGGGAGAAGGTTTAGGGAGCAGTGGTGGCACAGAAGGATGAGAGAAGGTTTAGGGAGCAGTGGTGGCACAGTAGGATGGGAGATTAAGGTTTGGGGCAGGGCTGTGGCGTTGGTTCAAAAATTTTTCAACTCCTCAGTTTAGGATTCCACCTTGGAGGACTGCGACTCCTCTGGCTGGATAGTGTACTGGCTAAGGGCACTGCCTTTGACATGGGAGACCAGGGTTTGAATCCTGGCTAGGACTCCTATTCAGTAAGGAGTTCAAGGCAAGACTTCTAGCTCTGCAGGGTGGCCCCTTAAAGGCTGCAGCTTTTGAGCACTTTGAGTCAGACTGGGGAAAAGCGCTATACAAATGTTCTGATTATTATCATTATAATTTGTTTATTACAATCTGGTTGGTGGAATTCATGTAACATAAAAGGCAGCTCGTCACTGCCAACGCTTAGGAATTTTAAAGCCACGTTAAGATGACCTATTTTTAGAGTGTAGGCACCTACACTCTATCCCCTATGCTATTAACCTCCTCAGCGGTAACCCCAAATCAGGCTCGGGATGGAAATCCGCAGCCAATAAAATGGAATACACAGAGGGCGCCTCTATCCTATCCAATACAAAGAGAATTAGGCAGTATTCGTCAATGCTGAAACAGAGTTTTTAGATGGACAGACCCTGTAGCAGAGTATCTGATACGGCTTCTTGGATACAGAATGGTTGCATGCTCTCCACAGAGGTGAATGTGATGACTTTCTGTCCTCCTTCATCAGGAAGGAAGCAGAGAATCCCACGTTCAGAGAATGCCCTGCATACCTGGATTATGACAGCCCGCGGGAGAATGGTTTACATAAAGGCAGAACAATATTTCTGAGATGGATTACAAAGCCTATAAAATACAGCAGCAGATGTCGGAGTTTAGTATTGCTCGCAGCAAGGCGCCGGCATAGCCAAATCCAAAATTAAAGGAGAAACTTTATGATCTTCTTCTGTGAGTTTTATGCATCATCTATCAACACCTATGGCTGGGCTCCAGATGAAGGTCCCGGATGGCCCATCAAGGTGCGAATACTGACAAGATGTGTAGCCTTATCCAGCCCATATGGCCAGATGAGATAACAGAGCAGGAAGAAGCACAAACTAGTGTTATCAGCACGCTGTATAATGGCAGCCATGCTTGTATCAGGAGCAGCACTCTGAAGATGGCCTGCAGGTAATTACACAGCTGCACCTGGTTACTGGAGAGCCCTCCTCCCATAGGAGGAGCTTCCAGCCTCTTCCTGTTATCAGCACGCTGTATCATGGCAGCCATGCTTGTATCAGCAGCAGCATTCTGAAAATGTGCGGGTAATTACACAGCTGCACCTGGCTACCTTCAGGCCATCTTCAGAATGATGCTCCTGATATCAGCACACTGAGGGAAGCCATGCTTGTATCAGGAGCAGCATTCTGAAGATGGCCTGCAGGTAATTACACAGCTGCACCTGGCTACTGGGGAGCCCCCCCATGGGAGGAGCTTCCAGCCTCTTCCTGTTACAAGCATGGCTGCCATGATACAGCATGCTGATAACAGGAAGAGGCTGGAAGCTCCTCCCATGGGGGGCACCCCAGTAGCCAGGAGCAGCTGTGTAATTACCTGCAGGCCATCTTCAGAATGCTGCTCCTGGTGGAGGGAAACCAATGCTGGATCGGTGAGGTGGAGGGAAACCAGTGCTGGATTGGTGAGGTGGAGGGAAACCTCGCTGGATCAGTGAGGTGAAGGGCCCGGCGTAAGTCTCTAGATTATCTAGACTCCTCCCTCTGCCTAGGTAAGTACCCATCTGGGCACTTCTTTCTTCCCTTCAGGTAGACTTTAAGCACAAACTCTGTTTTATCCTGTGATCCGGAGGGGGCTCTTGGTGAAGCACCCTTGGCCTTTTGCTTTATTTGAACTGCACAGAGCAGCCTTTTGGAAAACATAAAACAAAAGTGATCCTTAGTTTATTAAGTTGTTTTTACTGTTAGTATTGTTAAAAACCACTTTGAACCGGCTCCAGAAATCCTCTTTGCATAACATATTTTCTGGCAGGGCCTGTAAGCCTGACACATGGGAATGATCCATTTTTCCAGTCCCACTGGAGGCTCCATATTTAGCAGGATCGGCAGGCCGCACTGAAATCAGGAACAGGTGTCTCGTGATTACAGCTATTCCTTTGGCTGCAGATTGTAGAGATGTGTTCTGTAGGGACTCGTGTTGTCTTCTTCCATCGCTGGCCCTTGTGTGGTTTAGATAAAATGCAGACTGCTTATATAATGCCTCTTGTTCTCCTTACATAATGCAGGGCAGCCGTCGCAGTTTAGGCTGCTATTGATGTTTGATTCAGATCGCCTCTGGCTGTGGTAACTGCCAAATGTGTGCATGCTAGGCCTCATCACACGTGCCGAGACTCGGGTTACCCAGTAGCAGACGAATGCCAGCCAATCTCTCTACCTCTGTGATTCTGGTACCCTACTTGGGAGTCATCCCTGCCACCCCCATGCATCACTTTGGCAGTAGACAAGATAGGATTGGGCATAGGTACATGATCTGGCCAGGGTCTTTCTTCTGCATAACGTCTTTCCTCCTCCTGCTTTGCATCACGTGACCCTAAACCCTGCTTTGCATCATGTGACCCTAGAGCTTATAATGTCTTGTGGTGTGCACCAGGGTCATAATGGCTGCAGGAGGAGGTAGAAAGGGAAGCATAAAGTGCTGCCATTGCTGTACTAGGTAGGTATGCCCAATCTTGTTCACTGTACAATGTCTGCACATGGGAAGGATCTTGTGCTGGGGATCGGCTCTGTATCAATGCATTCTCTGCATCAGCAGTCATACCGGAGATAGAGGCGCTAATGTTGTGTTAACATCTAGGGAATCCCTCCAGACACAACCTTTAAATGTTTCCGAGGGATATTTTGATATCCTCTTCTCCAGAATTGTTTAGATAAGTTGGGATGTTCTTGTCTAAAATGTGTTCCCCTTAAGCAACCCTGCCAAATGTGCTATAAGGGTCGCTTACCTTTCCAGAATATAGACATCAGTG
The DNA here is from genome assembly GCF_040937935.1 of Hyperolius riggenbachi. Classification (NCBI taxonomy): domain Eukaryota; kingdom Metazoa; phylum Chordata; class Amphibia; order Anura; family Hyperoliidae; genus Hyperolius; species Hyperolius riggenbachi. The sequence goes on from NC_090657.1 coordinate 169,174,600, forward strand.
CAACCAGAAAAATAATTTTTTTACAATACGTTTTTTCCAGTTGAACTGGTGTCTGTATCTCCTGAAGAGGTAAGTGATTACACATTGTTTTAACACCCATAGCTCTTGGGTGCCTCCACCCCACCCTTTTATCAGTCAGACCTCCTTTGGAGGTAATAGCTTTACAGTTTTCTGGAAAGTGTATTGAACTAGAGGAGAGCAACCGTCCAGTATCCAGCAGGAAGGGAATACCAAGCGGAGACTGTGAATTTCCTGCTGGCTTATATGGTGGCTGCAGGAACTACAACTCACCTTTTGTGAGTATATAATTCCATATACTTTCATCCCCCTATTTCTATCAGAACTGCACCATTGGGCTCCTGGTCTCTCTCTGCTTCTCTTTTAGGTGCTCTTGGTTCTTACATGAACCCATTCTACAAACCTGAATACGCTCCTTTTGTGTGTAGGATGCAGATAGGGACCCCTCTAGGAGATTGGCCTTGATGCCAGCAGAAAGGCTTAAACTACATGCCTGTTTAATATGTGGCACCAACAATCTCATTTATATTGGGATGTTGTGTTAGCTGCTGACGACCATTGAATTTTGAGCCAAGGTCACTTTAAATTTTGCTTATAATGGGTGGTGGAACTTGGCACTTATTCACTTTAGAGGTATGGCTTGGTATGGACTGGGAGGCTAATGGTCTAGTGTTCCCCAACCCTGTCCTCAAGGCCCACCAACCGTGCAGGTTTTGTGGAAATCCACAGAGGTAGTTAATCCGCTCTGCTGAGACACTTATTACCCCACCTGTGACTGGTTGTGGTTTTCTGTAAAACATGCACTGTGGGTGGGCCTTAAGGACAGGGTTGGGAAACCCTGGTCTAAGGGCTGGTTCACACTTAGCGCTTTTTCAGCACTTTGCTGACTGCCGGCGATCAGCAAAGTGCTGCTGCCAATGTATCCCTATGGATACATTCACACTGCAGCGTTTTCGATATTGATCAATCGCAAACATGGTGCAAGCAGCATCTTTGGGCGATTGCGCTTTGCTTCTTGTTCCAATTCACAGAAATCACAAGTGCAAATTGCGCTGAATCGCGAGATATTGCAGTGTGTGAACTGGCCCTGAGCCCTCTTTCCTATGGGTAGCTAAAGGCAGCGAATTCACCTCCCCGTTCACCGGGCCGGGTGCTTGCTAGCTCTTGGCACAGACTCTTGGCTGGAGAGCTTCTATGGAATTGCATGTGAGCATGGTGATTGCTGTCTTTAGATGCGACATGATCTTGTTTTGTTTTTGTTTGTTTGTTTGTTTTTTTTACTGCCGGAAATGCCAGTACCAGTCAAACATGAGGTGTTATGGCGGGATGGTGTAATGGTCAAGGGCTCTGCCTCTGACACAGGAGACCAGGGTTCGAATCTGGGCTCTGCCTGTTCAGTAAGCCAGCACCTATTCAGTAGGAGACCTTAGGCAAGTCTCCTTAACGCTGCTGCCTATAGAGCGCGTCCTAGTGGCTGCAGCTCTGGCGTTTTGAGTCCGCCAGGAGAAAAGCGCAATATAAATGTTATTTGTCTTGTCTCTTGTTATCAAATGCTGCTATTCAGCTGCTTGTAATTGCATTTGAAAGGGGCTTGTGGCCGTTAAAGGGAACCTAAACTGAGAGGGATATGGATGTTTCCTTTTAAACAATACCAGTTGCCTGGCATACTGCTGATCTCTCTGGCTGCAGTAGTGGCTGAACCACACACCTGAAACAAGCATGCAGCTAATCCAGTCTGACTTCAGAGCACCTGATCTGCATGCTTGTTGAGGGCCTGTGGCTAAAAGTATTAGAGACACAGGATCAGCAGGATAGTCAGGCAACTGGTATTATTGTAAAAGGAAAAATCCATATCCTGCTCAGTTTAGGTTCCCTTTAAGCCACCCTTGTAAAAGAGGAGTAATTGTAACATCTTTATGTTGAGGTTCGTACACAGAAAAGCCAGTGAGAGCATGAATTTAGAGAATTTGAACCGAAGATGAGGTACAGAAATACATACTTAACCACTTGAGGACCACGGTCTTAAACCCCCCCACCCCTCTGGTGACCAGGCTATTTTTTTTTTACGATTGAGGCCACTCCAGATTTAAAGAGAACCCGAGGTGGGTTTGAAGAATATTATCTGCATACAGAGGCTAGATCTGCCTATACAGCCCAGCCTCTGTTGCTATCCCAAACCCCCCTAAGGTCCCCCTGCACTCTGCAATCCCTCATAAATCACAGCCACGCTGCTGACAAACAGCTTGTCAGAGCTTGCTGTGTTTATCTCTATAGTGTCAGTCTGCTGCTCTCCCCGCCTCCTGCAGAACTCCAGTCCCCGCCTGCATCCCTTCCCTCCCTGCTGATTGGAGGGAAGGGATGGGGGCAGGGACCGGAGCTATGCAGGAGGTGGGGGAGCAGCTGAGACTGACACTACAGATGTAAACACAGCCTCACAGCATGGCTGTGATTTATGAGGGATTGCAGAGTGCAGAGGGACCTTAGTGGGGTTTTGGATAGCAACAGAGGCTGGGCTGTATAGGCAGATCCAGCCTCTGTATACAGATAACATTCTTTAAACACACCTCGGGTTCTCTTTAAGGGCTTGCTGCAGGGCCGTACAACTTAACACACAAGTAATTACCCTCCCTCCCCCCTTTTCTGCCCTCCAACAGAGCTTTCTGTTGGTGGGCTATGATCACTCCCAGTATGTATGTGCCGACCAATTAGCGCCTGTATTTACAGACATATTCAAAGCATCTCTAGAACTCTCAATTGTTCCTGCCTGTTTTAAAAGCGCAACTATTGTACCAATTCAAAAAAAACCAAAACCTGCATGTTTAAATGATTACAGGCCTGTTGCGCTGACATCACTGGTCATGAAAGCATTTGAAAAACTGATAATCACTTATCTGAAATCCACCACAGATCCCCTGCTGGACTCTTTGCAATTTGCCTACAGGCCTAACAGATCCGCAGACGATGCCGTGAACATGTGTATGTATTATGTACTACAGCATTTAGATATCCCAGGAACCTACACCAGGATTTTATTTATAGATTTCAGCTCTGCATTTAATACCATAATTCCATCACTGCTGCACAGCAAGCTCTCCCAGCTACATATACCTGAATCCCTCTGCAAATGGATAACCGACTTCTTAACCGACAGAAGACAGCGTGTTAGACTTGGTAAACTCACATCAAGCTCTCTGACAGTCAGTACTGGTGCACCCCAGGGCTGTGTGCTTTCCCCACTGCTGTACTCACTTTACACCAATGACTGCATCTCCACAGATCCATCTGTTAAGGTTCTGAAGTTTGCAGACGACACAACAGTTGTTGGTCTCATTCAAAACGGGGATGAGTCTGCATACAGGCATGTGGTGGGACAGCTTTCCTCCTGGTGCAGCAGCAACAACTTGGAACTAAATGCTCTCAAAACCATGGAGATGATAATAGACTTTAGGAGATCTCCCCCCCAGCACCTCCCCTTAACCATTAATGGATCCACAATAACCCAAGTAGAGTCATTCAAGTTTCTTGGGTCCACGATATCAAACGACTTAAAATGGGACAACAACACTGCCACTATTGTCAAGAAAGCACAACAGAGAATGTACCATCTACGGCAGCTGAAAAAGTTTGGCCTACCTCAAAATCTAATGGTGCAGTTCTACACTGCAATCATCGAATCAACCATAACATCATCTATGACTGTATGGTTCGGCTCCTGCTCAGCATTAGAAAAGGGGAGGCTGCAGCGCATCATCCGATCAGCGGAAAGGATAATTGGCTGTAGCTTACCTTCCCTGCAGGATCTTTACACTAGCAGGTGCAGAAAGAGAGCAACCAAAATTGCCTCTGACCCCTCTCACCCAGCTCACTCCATCTTCCAGCGCATGCCTTCAGGAGTAAGATTCCGGTCAATCGCTACCAAAACCTCTAGACACAGGAACAGTTTTTTTCCTCAAGCGGTAGCCATACTTAATGCTGAACCCCGTTAGAGCTGCTAGGACTGAAAGTAATCAGCACAGAACTAAACATGAACAATTCTCACATTGCTTACTGCCACTATACTTATAATGTCCTTAACTTGTAATATTCACACTGTATGTCCTTGTATTGTTTTTGTTTGTGTTTAAGCAACTGCCAAGACAAATTCCTTGTAGGTGCAAACTTACTTGGCGAAAATAAATTGATTCTGATTCTGATGTTTGTTTTATTTTACTATAAATAATTTTATTTTTTTTGTACTACCCGCCAGCCAACCAGCGCGATCGGCTGTCATAGGCATTTGACTATGACAGCGGATCGCCTTTGTGCCTTTGGAGGGGACAGCCGAGTGACACGGCTGCCCCCAGTACAGTGCTGACTTAGATCACAGCGCTGTACAGTGTTAATAGACGGTGGTTTTACTGTCTAACAGTCTCCTAGCGGCCGCTGGGAGACTGTTGCTGGAGTGGAGCTCCGTCATGCAAGCAGAGATGCGTATGTATTGTCGCGCGTGATCTCCTGCAAAACACGCCCCCAGGACTGCACGCCAATTAGTTGTTAGGCGGTCCTGGGGCTGCCGCCACGCTTACGCCGATTAGCGTGAGGCGGTCGCTAACTAACTAGTTACAAGAAACATCTGGGAAAGTTTAAAAACATAAAGTTAGATCTACTTGGGGCTTCCTCCAGCCCCTGGAAGCCTGTGTCCCTCACCACAGCTCTGCTCCAAGCAGTTCTCCTGGGTCCCCTCTGTAGCAGCCGCCAACACGGCCAGGTCGGCAGCCACTGCACATATGCGAGTGCACCAGTTGTGCTCCCATAGCTGGGAGCAATCTGTGCCTGTGTTAAACACACTCAGTGAGCTTGCACATGTGCAGTTCTAGCCTACTGCGCAAGCATGACCATACTGGCGGGCGTGCTTGAAAAAGAATTGCGGCCCCGTCGGATTACCGACCACCCTTTTTTTTGGGGGGGTAATTTTGGAGGTTCCGCATTTGGTGACAGGGCCCAAAGAATGCCAAGGGCATCCTCATTAGGATCTAAAGGCTTCCCTCTCCTTAGATAAGTATTTCCGAACCTGAGCTTTGGTTCGGGTACACCTTAAGAAAATCCAATGCTGTGGTAATGTTGGTCTTTACCAACAATTGTAAAGAGAGCCAACTAAAAGGTATAGTCAGCCCTGTTTGACCTGGGCAGAAGGGTCACAGCAGTAACTGTTGAATAAAGCTAGCTTGCCATTTTATACCGATTTTGTATGGGAAGGATTTAGTCACAGTACTAAGTATGGCAGAGCAGAGAGGAGCTTCTGTGTTTACTCTCATGAACATATCTACATAGTTCAAGCTAAGCGAATCAACCCCAGTAGCTTCTAATCGGCTAATTAACCAGTAGCCACTGGATTCTCCTTGGCTCAGTTGGCTGCAATCCATGGAAATTTGTATTAGAGCGCGATTGGATTCTCAGTAAGTTTGCATGCAAGCTGGAATTACTAGCATCTCGCTGGCCATCACTACAAAAGCACACGGTATGGCAAGATGATGCGGCACCTTGAAAAAGAACACCGTGACCAGGACTGTGGAGTCGGAGTCGAGGAGTCTGAGCAATGTTTGGTTTTATAAACTGAGGAGTCGGGAGTCAGATGATTTTTGTTCCGACTCCACAGCCCTGACCGTGACAACAGGAGCCCAAATGGTGCAGTAAATAACCATTTCGGGAGAGCATGTGGCTGGTACTCACAAGATGAGGCAGGTGGAGATTACAAACTCGTCTCCACTTGAGTGCTCCTACGGACTTCAGGTTTGGTCTTCTCTCTTGATATTTGCACCAGCTGTATATAAAACTGGGGACCAGTGTCTCTCCAAAGGAGAGTAAGAAACGCAATGAGGGGAAAAGTTTCCAAAATTTATATAAAAGAGGTGGCTTACCTCAAAGGATAACACTAAATAAGATACGAGTATTTTACTGACAATGGCTGGCAATGCGTTTCATGGGCTCTTGTCCACTTCCCTAGGCCAATATACAGTTTATGCCAGAGTAATAACCAAACCCATCTCTGAGCTCCTCTACTGAAGACGCTAAACACCGTAGACCACGATACATTATTACCGTCAAGACTGGCTTCATTGCTCGATAAGATAACATGCGTCCATTTCCTTTATTATTTACCGGTAATGCTCATTGCAGTGAGGAATAACTGTGTTATGGCGTTTTGCTGTTTCTATGAAAAATATATTGCCATTTTTTCACTTTCTTAAAAGGCTAAATTTTAAACTTTGATCCATGTATGCTGTGTTGTTTAAAATATTATGGTGGTTTGAAACGTAAGCATGTTGCATTTTGCTGTTGAAAATCTAAATACAGCATGCATTCCTTTAATTGGTAAAATTTTTTGGGTAGCGCACAGGTTTTTTTTTTTTTCCTGTCTTTGCATTTAGGGCCTTGCTGGTTTTCGACGTAGTGACTTAACAAATATGGAAGTAGAATCTGAAATCTTAATCTGAAACTGTTAACTGCATTGTGGTGGAAATATTGATCTAAAGGTATAGAGCAAGTGGATGTGGCTGCCTCTACCATAATATCTAGCTTGTTGTTTTCTTGGTAAGTGTGTCAGGTGAGGTGAGCAAATGACTGCTCCCTTGCCTCAGGTAGGACTTTCTGGTTACGAGCCGGTTTTTATTGCATCAACCAACATTATTGCAGCCAACAGATCATATCACTCAGATGTGTCCAGGGTTTATGTTCATGAAGACAATAAATTACATTGGTATTTACCCACGTCTATGTATCTGGTAGGCTAGAAACCACAGCTAATTGTGTTTTGTGGCTGTAAAGGATGAAATGTGTAAGTGGCCACACAGGGCAGGTTCTTTCTGTCTTGATGTTCACATGGAGGTTCGGCAATGAGTCTAGATCATATACGTCAAACTCTGGCCAGCGGGCTAAATCTGGCCCTCAGAGCCATTCAATTTGGCCCTCAAAGGGTTCCCCCACTTTGCATTATGTTTGGCCCACTATAGACCACTAGGAAAGCTATACTGGAGGTGAAGCCCTAGAACACTAGGGACGCCATATATGGGAGGTAGGGTGAAAGCACTAAACACTAGGGAGCTGTGTAGGGGAGGGTGGGGGACTCTAGACACCAGGGAACTATTTAGGAGAGTGAGGACCACTAGACTTCAGGGAACTATATAGGGGTTGGTGGGAGGCCATTAAACACCTGGTAACTTTATAAGGGAAAATGGTGGCCAGTAGACATTGAGGTTGGCCCGTGACTAGGTACTAGTGTACAATTTCGGCCCACTTTGTATTTGAGTTTGACACACCTGGTCTAGATCAAATAACATTGTAAAACCATGGTTTTCCCGCCATGAATTTCACAACCGTACTGAATGAATAATTTATCCACCAGGAAGGACTGAGGGTTTTTCTTTGTAAAGTTAGTACATAGAAAAGCCAGAGAGACCATGGATTTAGAGAACTAGAGCCAAAGCTGAGGTATAGAGACACATACCTAAAGGGGAACTGAAGTAAGAGGTATACGGAGGCTTCCATATTTATTTCCTTTTAATCAATACCAGTTGCCTGGCAGCCCTGCTGGTCTATTTCTCTGCAGTAGTATCTGAATAACACAAGAAACAAGCATGCAGCTAGTCTTGTCAGGTCTGACTTTTTAAAGTCTGAAACACCTGATCTGCTGCATGCTTGTTCATAGTCTATGGCTAATAGTATTAGAGGCAGAAGATCAGCAGGGCTGCCAGGCAACTGGTATTGATTAAATGGAAATAAATATGGTAGCCTCCGTATACCTCTTACTTCAGCTCCCCTTTAAGTAGAGTAGAGGGAAGCCTCTGGATGCTAGTGAGGGTTCCCATGTTGTCCTCTGATCCTCCGCCACTTAACAGGACCCTCCTGCTGATCGGGGCCGCACTCCTCTTCTGGCACATGGCTGCTTCCAGCTTACTGTGCAGGCTTTGCCGTACTCGCGTGTGTGCTTGAACAGAATTGCAGCCACGATCAGATTACCGACCTTCCTTTTTCGGTAACCTCCTGGTGGGTGCGCATTTGGTGACAGAATCAGAGAATGCAGAGGGAATCCTTATTAGGATATAGAGGCTTCCTTCTCCTTAGATACGCAAGTATTTCCAATGCTGAACTTTGGCTCAGTTACACTTTAAGAAAATCCAATGCCGTGGTAATGTTTGATTTTACCAACAACTGTAAAGAGAACTAACCAAAAGGTATGGTCGGCCCTATTTGATCTGGTCAGAAGCGTCACAGCAGTAACTGTTAAATGAGGTTGCATGAGAAGCTAGCTTGCCATTTTACACATCCTTGTACGGTGTAACGATTGAGGAACTTTCTCCGTGATCAGCGCACAACGCGTGCGCTGACACGGCGGAAATCCTCCACAAGCATGTAATTGCAGGCACCCAGCAAAAGGTGCTACGCACCTGTAGATAGGAATTCCTGTCGGCAGATGGCGCTATTAGTGCAGAGGAACCAATCCTCTGTACCTCCACAAATGCCAGACAGGAATTGTACGAAGCGCAGAACGCAATCGCAAGAGAGGCGATTGCGAATGAGAACGAGCAAAGGGACAGGTTGTATGTGTGTGCGCCAATCCAGTCGCCACCCCGCGACCGCGCACACGCAACAGCAGATATGAAATAGGAACGCGATCGCGAGAGGTGCGATCGCCAGACGTGACACAAGGCAGATCAGAATAGAATACGAGGGTAGCAAAGGCACAGAAAATAATACAATGAGAAGATGCGGAAAATAACAAATGCTAGCTAACCGCGAACACCGTACTCATTCGCAACAGTGCACGCGGTTATGCGCGGTCTCCACGTGATAAGCACAATAGAGACAAGCACGCCTAACTAACCATCGACAGACAAACATGAAACGGAGGACGCGAACGCTTGCTTAACGGTTACCTCACCGAGCCTCCAGCAAGCGGTCGTAGCAGACAAGACAGACACACGAAAACAGGGACAAGCGAGAGATAGGATCCACAGCACTAGCGAAAAGTGGCTAGCGCGATCCAGGTACAGAGTAGCAGAACAGAAGGATCCACAGCACTAGCGAAAAGTGGCTAGCGCGATCCCAGGAGACAGAACAGAAGGATCCACAGCGCTAGCGAAAAGTGGCTAGCGCGATCCAGAGAGGCAGAACAGAAGAGATAGCTGGTAGCAACCGCTGCACCAGCTATGCTCCAAGAACAGAGATCAGAACGACTTCCTATCGACCACCGCTGGGACAGGACAATCACAACAGACAAACAAAACAGATAAACAATCCTAACTGCACTAGGGAAATCTGCCTAGCACAGTTTCCAGGAATTACTCTAAGTTGATCTTCAAACCAAGAGCATGGCTGACACCCCACCAGGAGTGTTACATAGGTCGAAATCCTTATGACCAGCGAAGCATTGTGGGAAAGACATAGTACTTATAGTACACGCCTCCAATGAATGTGGCCAGGCAATTTGCATGACAACGTATGCAAATTCCTCTGCAAGCACAAGCAGCAAAACTGACAGAAGCTCTTCTTTCCAGAGTCCTGCAGCATGCAAACCTACACAATGGTCACAAGGCTGTCTGCCTGCACAGGCAGCTGAGCAAATCATCACATACGGGAAGGATTTAGTCACAGTACTGGGTATTGCAGAGCAGAGAGGAGCTTCTGTGCTTACTCTCATGCAAATGTCCACAGATTTCAAGCTACACTAATCGACTCCAGTAACTGCTAATCGGCTAATTAACCAGTAGCCACTGGATTCTCCTTGGCTGCAATTCATGGAAATTTTAAATGCAAAGTCAGAATTCAAGCTTATTTGTATTAGAGTGCGACTGGTTTCCCAATAAGTTTGCATGGAAGCTGGAATTACTAGCATCTCGCTGGCCATCGCTACTAAAGTGCAGGTTATAGAGGGATGACATGGCACTATGGAAAATAACACCATGATAACAGGAGCACAAATGGTGCAGTAAATAACTGTTTGGGGAGAGAGTGTGAATGGTACTCACAAGATGAGGTTGCCGATGGAAGCAACCAACCAATAAAGCAGGAGGAAATTATAAACTCGTCTCCACTCGGGTGCTTCTACAGACTTCAGCTTTGGTCGCTCTCTCTTGCAAAATAAGTATTGGCACCAGCCGTGTATAAAACTGGGGACCAATGTCCCTCCAAAGGAGAGTAAGAAAAGCAGTGTGGGAAAAAAGATGTCTAAAACTGGCTACAACTGTATTTGGCATTTTAATTTAAGATTTTCGTTGTTTTAAAGTATTTATGTTGACAATGGCTGGGCGCGTTTCACAGGCTCTTGTCCACTTCTTTAGGCCAATAGTCGTGCCGGAGTAAGAACAAAGCCGATCTCTGAGCGCCTCCAATATAGACGCTGAACACCGTAGACAATAATACATAATTAACTCCAAGACAGGCCCGTTTCATTGCTTGATAAGATAATGCATCCATTTCCTATGTTAATGTACTGGTAATGCCCATTCCAGTGAGGAATAACCGAGTTATGACATTTGGCTGTTTCTATGAGAAATATATTTTAGTTTTTTACTTTATTTACATTCTTTAAAATGGCTCCTGGGGCCTTGCTTGCCATTCCTGGTGGTGGCTCAACAAATATACAGGTAGAATGCTCACAGAGCAACGTACTTTTAATCTGAAACTATCTTAACTGCTCCATGGTGAAACTATTGATCTAAAGGTATAGAGCAAGTGGCTGTGGCTGCCTCTGCCATAACATTCAGCTTGTTTTTTGGTAAGCGTGTCATGTGAGGTGAACACATGACTGCTCCCTTGCCTCAGGTAGGACTTTCTGGTTACAAACCGGTTTTTATTGAATCAACCAACATTATTGCAGCCAACAGATCATATCACTCAGATGTTTCCAGGGTTTATGTTCATGTAGACAATGAATTACATAGGTATTTACCTGATTCTACGTATCTGGTAGGCAAGAAGCCACGGGGCATTGGCTATTTTGGGCTGCAAAGGATGAAATATGTAAGTGTCCACACAGGGCAGGTCATCTCTGACTTGAAGTTCAAATGGAGGTTCAGCAATGAGTCTAGATCAAATAACTTTGTAAAACCATGCTTTTTCTACTAGGAATTTCATGACAGTACTGAATTAATGATTTATCCACCAGGAAGAACTGAGGTTTTTCTTTGTAAAGTCTGTGGATAGTTAAGATTACCAGGAAAAGTTAATTTTGAAGAGGGGGATGGAATATGAACGCTTATCGCACAATGTAGAAGAGTCTACTAATCCTTGTTTGTGCTGAGATGGTCCACGTACTTCTCCAATGAGAAAGGAATGGTTGATATTTTGAAAGTATTGACTGGTTTCTTCTCAGATATGAATTGTAGCTGGGTGGGGCAAAGCTGTAGGGGTGAAGTTGTGATGAAAACAACAATGGTGTTGTGCACAATAAAAGGGGTGAGAAGGAGGAGACCAGTGGAGTTGGCTGAGATGATCTGGCACACCGAATCTCTCATTGGTGTATTGAGGGTGTTCAGGGACCACAGTACACATGCTAGATCCTCTGCAAAGGCAGTCCCCGACGGCTGCCTTGGCTGAGAACTACCTAGTTTGTGTATGAGACTGAAGACCACCTGTAGGTACAGTCCTATTGGGTGTCTGCACTGTGACTGGTCTTAAACATCAGCCAGGTTGGCCATTCCTCAAAACAAGGCTTCGGAAAAGGAAACTTCACATTTCAACTAGGAATAAATGATGTTGACTAAAACCCGAAACCTCATCTGACTGAGCCTAGTACAAACTTTCAATATTTGACCAATCACTGTCCAATTATATCAATCAAGAAATAAGATACCCTCTAGAGATTAAAACCTGATAAAGTACCCAGAACAAATGATCCAGATGCGCATATCCAAAAATAACAACTTTATTATATTTCAAGATCACATACATTTAAAATCCATAAAAAATCCCCATGTATCCTACAATGTGTGGATCACCAGTCAGATATACCGATATAGTTGAAAATATATTATGTATATAGCTAAGCTCCTAATCAGACAATAAACATCTGGTGCTAGAAATAATATATGGTCACCTAAGTGCCTAGAAAGTGTTCAGTGTCTAATTATAGCCATCACACAACTTGGAAGTTGTGTGATGGCTGTAATTAGACACTGAACACTTTCTAGGCACTTAGGTGACCATATATTATTTCTAGCACCAGATGTTTATTGTCTGATTAGGAGCTTAGCTATATACATAATATATTTTCAACTATATCGGTATATCTGACTGGTGATCCACACATTGGCCTCGATTCATAAAAGTGCTGTCGGTAAGGTAACGTCGAGCAGGGAAACACCGCTGTCGGTATTTCCGCCTTCAGGGTGGTAATTCATAAAAATTTTGCTAGTTGTGACAGGCGTGCGGAGATATTCCGCTGTAGGCTAGCGTTAGGCTGTCGGGAGACATGCGGAAACAGGAGAAGCAGGCGGAATCCCTCCGTGCGGTGTTCTCTCTGCAGCTGCTTGGGAGGTCTGTCCCATTCACTGCAATGTATTCCGCACGCTTCTCGCCACATCAGAGGTAGCGGTAATACCCGTCCGCATACCGCTACCTCTAATCTTTATGAATTGACTACTTGTTACTTTTGCTATGATAATCACCGCGCAAGGCGGTGATTTATCACTCTGCTCGCGAAAGTCGGCTTTTCATGCGGAAAAAGCCTTTATGAATAAAGATTCTGCTGTGTGGTCGGTAAAGTGTGCCGTTTTCTGCATTCCCGCATGCGGGAATGCTTTATGAATCGAGGCCACTGTAGGATACATGGGGATTTTTTATGGATTTTAATGTATGTGATCTTGAAATATAATAAAGTTGTTGTTTTTTGATATACGCATCTGGATCCATTTGTTCTGGGTTCTTTATCAGGTTTTAATCTCTAGAGCAGGGGTCTCAAACTCGCGGCCCGCGGGATATTTGCGGCCCTCGATACAATATTTTGTGGCCCTCGCTGGCAAAAGCTTCCTTATAGTTCGCTTCAGTGCTCCCAAGTAATTCGCCGCATTCCCGCCGCTAAACGAGGGCTGCAGAGCCCCCAAATCGCCCCGGGGGGCAATCCACCGGCCTTTCCTGGAAGAGGCAGAGCTTTCAGCTTCAGCTCTGCCCCTCCTGACGTAAATCGCAGCACGAATCGCCGCCTCTCCCTGCCCCTATCTGTGAAGGAAGAGTGAGAGGGGCGGGCAGAGGCGGCGATGTGCCACGATTGACTTCAGGAGGGGCAGAGCTGAAGCTGAAAGCTCTGCCCCTTCCAGGAAATGCCGGCGGATTGCCCCTTGGGCGATTTGGGGGTTCTGCAGCCCTCGTTTTGCGGCGCGGACACGGCGGATTACTTGTAATGGGAGCACTGAAGCGAACTATAAGGCAAAATAGTTCGCTTCAGTGTGAATTTGATTTTGGAATAAAAATCAATGCAAGGGACGGTGTGTGTGTGTGTGTGTGTGTGTGTGTGTGTGTGTGTGTGTGTGTGTGTGTGTGTGTGTGTGTGTGTGGGGAGGGGGGGAGCAGCTGCTTGTGAAATCCCTTATGCGGCCCAGCCTCATCCTGACTTTGCCTCCTGCGGCCCCCAGGTAAATTGAGTTTGAGACCCCTGCTCTAGAGCCTAGGTTCTCAACGTGCGGTACGCGTACCCCAGGGGGTACTTCTGATGGTTCCAGGGGTTACTCAGACTTGCTATACTTAACCAAGAATAACAAATTTATAGTTTTAGATAATTTTAGCTAAATAAAAGCAATAGGAAATGCTTGGAAATTGTTTAGAACCAATTATCATGTAATATGATACATACATACATACATTTGTCAAGGGGTACTTGCGATAATGTTTACCATGCTAGGGGGTACTTGGCGAGTACAGGGTTTTAAAAGGGGTACATACAAATAAAATGTTGAGAAACACTGCTCTAGAGGGTATCTTATTTTTCTTGATTGATATAGTTCTTTGTATGAGCCCTGCAGATATAAAACCAGAATCGTACAAAACAAAAAATAGAGACGGCACACCACTGGCTGCAAAACTTGCTGTATTGAGTGGACAAGAACACTACATGTTACGGATATAACTATCCATCATCAGGTGTCAAACACCTGATGATGGATAGTTATATCCGTAACATGTAGTGTTCTTGTCCACTCAATACAGCAAGTTTTGCAGCCAGTGGTGTGCCGTCTCTATTTTTTATTTTGTATGACATTGCAGCTGTGTGAGCAATCCAGCGGAGACTAGGCACCGGCAAGTATCCAGGCTTATCAGCTCCGTGAAGCTGTTCATCCAGCGCCTTCCACTACCTATAAAACTAGAATCAATATTATTGTAGTGCTCGTTTTCTATGTGTAAAAAAACAAAAAAAAGAAACACAATCACTGGCCAATTTCACACGAGCTTTCATACTATGTGGAAGTTGTAAAATCAAAATTGAAGTAGTGTACCAGGCTTAGAAATGACTGCAGGATAGTTGCATTAAATATGAGCAATTAAAATACCTTAACCACTTACGGACAGGTAGCCATTATTTTAACAATGGAGATCATCTGAAATGATAGTGCCTTTATTTTCACATACAACTCCAATTCCACAAACTGCCTTTTTGTTTGGGATGAATCTAAAGCTTTTTGTTTGTGGGGGGGGGGGGGGGGGGGTCTTTTATCTCGATATAGTAACTTCTTTAGGTCACAAAGTACTAAGTCGGACAGTCTTATGAATGAACAAAGAATTTTATTTCTGATGCATCTAGTTCGAATAAAAAAAACTCATGGTAAACTGCTCAACCATTATATTAGCATCTAACAAAGCAAAAAAGAGACCTTTTTTTTTCTTTCCCAAAAACAAGCATTTTTTTTTTTTTCGCTATTGCTCTGCAGTTCTGGGCAGCTCAGAATGCTGTCATCATTCCACCAATGGCTTACTACAGCTGAGCTGCAGCCAGATAGCCCTGGATTTCCTGCATGCATTTTCTTGCATAGTACTGCATGCATTTGTTATAGTCTTTCAGCTGACAAATGGTAATCAAGCCAAGGATTGAATGATTACCATTCAGCTGTGTGAAGATTTGCATGCTTGCATCCATTGGCTGATGCCAGCATAAGAGTCTGCCTCCCCTTTTAGACCTCGCCCATCATAGTTTCAGCTCTGTCTAAGCTGTTACTGGGTCCTTTGATACTGTGATTAATATTCCTTGTCTTGTTACTTTCTAGTTCAGTTATCTTGTGGAGCTACGATTATATATTTCCCACGTGGACATATATACGTACTCCTAGTGCAGAGAATTTGTATTGTTAGTATTGCCTAGTTAGTTCGCTGCATTGTTCCAGATCTAGCTAGTCTCTTTTGCTTATGTTATATTGGTTCATCGCCAATATATACATATGCTAGTCAGCGTTTGCTATTTTCTTTGTATTCGCGTTACGGTGATATATCAGTGCCGCTGATATATATAAGCACTCGAACTGTTGATATCCTGTGTTCAGCTAGTCAGTTTTTAGCACGTTTCGGTAGGTTGCGCTTAGCGTGATCACCCGTGCTTAGCTAGCATAGTCCTGTTCGTGCAAGGTAGCCATTGCTGCGGTTGCTATTGGTTACCTCACTAGTCTTTGTGAATGCTTGCTGTCACTGAGATAGTGATTAGTTTAGCAAGCATTCATTCTGTCAATCTGTCTTCCTAGTCCTGTCCTTGCAGGTAGCCATTGCTGTGGTTGCTATTGGCTACCTCACTCCAGTCTGTCTTGTATCTGTCTGAATGTTTGCTATTGCAAGAGCAGCGCAACATCGCACTGCGCTGCCATTGCGTCTTAGCAGAAACCCAGAGCTGCAGTTGCTCTGGGCAGCCTGTGTAGCCTCTTCCACTATCCAGCTCTTAGCCTTGTTGTGCTGGGTGGTCAGAAAGTATGACCCCTCAGCATTACAGGTGCATTTTTTTTTTTTTTTTTTTTTTTCAATTTTTTTCAGTTGGATAATTTAGTTTGATTTATTCTCTTAGATCAAATATTAAGATTTTTCCAATATGTTAGATCAGATTTTTTTTAACTTACTCCTATGCAGCGTCACAGCAGCAAAGAGTTAACCTTTTCAAGCACCCCTGCTAATGCGACATAATTCAGTTGACAAAACCTAATAAAAATACCTTGTCCCCAGAATATAGATCAAAAACTAATCTTCACACCTTTTGTTATAAAGACCTCTACCAGAGATCAGTGATCCTCTCTGAACCTTATCTCTGCTTCCCCCACCCCCAGCTGCTGTTATCAGGGACAGATGGACTCCCTGTAACCCAAAAATCCATATTTCTGTGTATTTCATGGTTTCTTAGCCACTTCCAACATGCTAATTAAACCATTTTTTACAGAAGTTAAGCTAAAACGCAAGGAAAATTGCGAAGCAGTTCGGACACCCAGACACTGAGTAAGACAGGTTCTTAGTGGTATATTAGTTTTAACACTCATGTTTTATATGTGTGAACTTGTAACGCTTTACGGAATGCAAATATGCAGTCCATTAATTGATAGGACTTGTGTGCATGGAGAATTCATTTTCTGCCAGATTTTGTCCTTTCTGAAAGGGGGCTGTTTCCCCCTTTGATAAGGAGTGCATCAGCTCATATGTCAGCCCTTCCCATCAGAATGAGGTCTTTAAAAGTCTGGTATAGACAGATCTCTGTGTTCTTTGTTTATCATAAGGTAAGGTCTGCGGTGTTTGTACGGTGGCGTAATGCCAAGACCCGGGCTGCAGCTCGGATTTCCGGGTCTCGGCTATCCACTGACGTCAGTGGAACGCTGGGTGGTTCTCAGAGGCCATTGGATAAGCAGAGGACGCGTTCCCAGTATGCGCTCCTCAGATGTAAACAGTAGCTCACTTGTGCTCTGCGTGTCAGCTGACACGCTGAATGATGATTGGTTTGTTTTCAATTCTGTTTGTGTTGATTGGTTAGCTCTTCTATTTAAACCCAGTGAGCGCCCCCAGTCATCGCCCGTGATGCATTAGCTTTGGCTTGTTGCTGGGTATGTGCTCACTACCTTAGATTCCTGTTGCCGACTATTGCCTTGTATCCTGACCACGTTTAACCTCTGCCTGATTTCCTGTAGCCAACTACTGCCTTGTATCCTGACCACGTTTATCTCTGCTAGATTATCTGTTGCCAACCTTGCTCTTGTACCTGAATTACGCTTGCTTACTGCCTGGTTTGACCCTCTGCTTGGACACGGATTTGCATGAACACTGCCTGGACCGACCTCAGATTGCGCGACTACGCTACCTCTGGAAAGTAATACCTGATCTGCCTTGCTACTCACCTGGAACTTCTGACACTGCTGTCATCCTGACTTTCTCGTCTGGATAGCTTCATCCTTCAGGCTTTAGGTGACTATTGTATATCTACTGTACCATTGCTTACTAAGTATTACCAGGTCCTGTTTGGTGGATTGCTACCTTTCAGACTGTATGCTACATCTACCTGCAATACTTTGAGGAAAGCACCCGGAGAATGGGAGCAAGACAGTAAGATCTACTGTAAAGGGTTAGCTTCCTTCCACAAGCCTACTGCTCCCCAAGGGGCGGAGCCAGGCTGTGACAGTGGAAAGGACAGAACGTGAGTGACACCAGTGGTGGAGTGTCACTGACAGATCTGTGAACTGTCTCCTAACAGGGGAGATAGTTCTCGAGGTCGGACAAGCCAGGTCATAAACACACGGACAGATAAAGTACAGAGACAGTAGGCAGATACAGAATCCAGAGACTAGCCAGGTTTCGGCAACAGAGAATCAGAAAGACAAGGTACAAAATCAGAGATCAGGAGAATGGTCAGGAATGCAGAAGGTCATAACAGATAATCAACAATGCCCAAGCTTGAGTGTGAGCTCCAAGATTCTCACACCCCAGGAACTGAACTAGATTATACAAATAATGCTGATGGTACAGAAATCCTAGACTAAGGTGTGAGTTCCATGGCCGTCAACACCTTGGAAACTGGTCTAGATAACAATACAGATAGTAACAGAATTCCTAGGCTAAGGTGTGAGCTCCGTGATCATCAACACCTTGGAAACTGACTAATACACACAGATACTGACAAGGTCTGAGTGCTACCACGTAGTGATCGCAACGCCAGACACCAGAGGAATGACCAGCACCCAGTATATATACACAAGCGCTCTCCAGCGCCTCCCCTAAGTGCTGGACCAATGAAAGTTGCTGCAATTGTCAGCTGACCGGCCTGGTCAGCTGACCTTCCTCTGACTGCCATAAAGGCCCTGCCTCTCTGCGCGCGCGCGTCCTCCTAAACCAGTGTGGACTATCAGTCCCAGCCACACCAGTCATATGTTGTAATGTTTCTGCTGTATTAGATGCGGAATCCGCCGCCACGCTGTCTGGGCGTGCGGCGTTTACTCCGCATTCCGCCTTACTGAGAGACGCAGGCCTATGCGAGCAACTGGCCCCATTGGACACGGAATCCGCCGCCGTGTAGTTAAAGCATGCGGCGGTCTCTCCGCGCTCCAACTGCGCCCCAACTGCCATGTCAAACGCGGAATCAGCCGCCTCACCTTGAGTATTGGCGGCGGCTTTTCCGCGTTTTCTCACACTTCTGTCTTCAATAAGTGGTAAAGTGAGTAATCCAACCAAACACGGTATTTTGAACGTTCAGACTTTCTTGATCATTCTCTCTCTTTTCTGCATTATTTTCCATCCAATCTGTTCAGAAATATTGTTAGACAGTTTTAATGTAGATTTTGTATTTGTGTTTAGTTAATATAATAAATCAAAATCCAGTTTTTGCCCTTGTTACCTGATTATTCTGATACAAGGTAGAACTCGCTGTCCTAAGAGACTCACAACCCCATTGTCTTAACTTTGTAAATTGTTTGATTTGGCTAGTTAGGTTGCAAATAATAATTTACCTCCCTTTAGGAATAGCTAGTCCGAGGTCTCTCTATCTCTTTTCAATTACCAAATTTCCAGTGTAAGATTGATAAACTTTTTTTTTTTTTTTTTTTTTTTTTTTTTTTACTGATTGCACAAACAATCAAGATTGTATCATGTTTGTGCACATTATCGAATCCTAAACCTTTACTTTGCTAACATTGTATTCGCCTTCCGAAGCCTCTAGTGGATGAGACCTGAATGGCACCTGTGTCATAGTAACACTGGATTGGCGGGTGTTCGTCGTATCCCACCACTGCCACCAATTTGACAGCAAAATGTTATATAACAATCCAACTGCTTATATTAAAGCTAATTAAGGTATTTCTCAAATATTTTAATTAAAAAGATGTACCCAACAACGTTGCCCTCTTTCTCCTCTACTGTCTACTTTAGCTATAGAACCCTTAGCCTTCATTATCAGAAAGAATAGGGGCATTGTTGAATTTAATTGTGGTCTTATTGAAGGAAAAATTGCGTTATATGTGAATGATACACTTCTTTTATCAGGAGACACAAATCCATTCCTTTAAATAACTGCAGATACCACGACTCAATTTAGATATTACTCAGGATTAAAAATAAATTGTGCAAAGTCTTCCATTCTACCTCTTGATGACTTTTTTTAGGCAGGGTTCACATTTGCGTTAGCAGTCAGGATTTTCCGGACCGGATCCGGAACGTATACTGTATAAACGGAACCGACGTTTGGCAATCCAATGATAGTCTATGGATGCGTACATACTCGTCTGTTCCACGCGGACTGGATACGGACTCCGGACACTTTTCCAACTTGCTCTACTTTTCACGTATGTCGGATCTGGCCGCCGCACCCGGCCTGGATCCTGACTGCACCATCCGCACAGCTGAAACCAATGAGAAACAGGACAAAACACACTGGCTATAAAATCTGGACGTTCTACCCACTTCCTATGCGTTTTCTATGGTCATAGCGGCTATTTTGGATGTTGACACATGGGCTCAGCGTTTGAGGAGTGGAGCAGCAGTGACTTATGGCTGGAGATATTTGGCAGCATGTCGGACGAGGTGAGGCCCTACACAGCTGAGGACCTGATTCTACAGGTGCAGCAGCTACCTGCCTTGTGGGACAAGGGGCACCAAGACCACAGCAATATCAGGCTGTGCAGAACACTGTGGCAGAAGATAGCCAAGTCGTACGTCGAGGGGTTTGATGACCTGAACCGCAAAAATAAAATGCAAGAGGGTATGTTGACTACAAGTGTTGTTTGGGGGGGGGGGAGGCTTGTGGCTTTTCATTTGATTGTAATGTATTCCACTTTTGATATTGATGTGTGTCACCTTGCCAAACCACCCACCCACGTGTTGCCCATCCACCTGTGCCGTGGCCTTGCCACCTGTGCAGTGGCCCACCCACCTGTGCCGTGGCCCTGCCACCTGTGGCCCTGTTGCCTTGCCACCTGTGGCCCTGCCACCTGTGCCGTGGCCCTGCCACCTGTGGCCCAACCACCTGTTGCCCACCTGTGGCCCTGCCACCTGTGCCTTAGCCCTGCCACCTGTTGGCCCACCCACCTGTGCCATGGCCCACCCACCCACCTGTGGCCCTGCCACCTGTGGCCCACCCACCTGTGGCCCTGCCACCTGTTGCCTTGCCACCTGTGGACCACCCACCTGTGCTGTGGCCCTGCCACCTGTGCTGTGGCCCTGCCACCAGTTGGCCCACCCACCTGTGCCATGGCCCACCCACCTGTTGTCCTGCCACACCTTTGTAGCATGCGTGTCTGGGCCGCAAGTGCAATCCTGTGGCCTAAACACAGATGCTCTGCGCACATACAACATCCAGATTGCCCATTGAAAAGTTAAAACAAAATTTTTATTACAAATTTTATAACTTTGTAACTAACAACAAACGGTAAAAACAAACAAATTACACATTTTAACATCTTATAACTTTTTAACTAACAAACGTTAAAAACAAAAAAGTATTCAGGCTCGTCCTGGCCGGGTCTGGAAATAGTCTTTCATTTGGTCCCTGTTGCAGAGGGACACTGTCCTTGGCCTGGTTGCATACCTCCGCATCGGCAGTAGCGGAAGCACCTTTGGGGAGTTCTGGAGTGTCCTTTTCCTCCTGGCGCACAAAGTTATGGAGGATGCATGCTGCCTTCACCACGTCGACTGCGTTGGCCGGTTTCAACAGCATCGGCGTGTGGAACACCCTCCACTTTGACACCAGGATCCCAAATGTGCATTCCACCATTCTCCTTGCACGGCTCAACCGAGCGTTGAAGTGGAGCTGCCTGGTATCAAGGCCCCTGTCTGGGTACGGCCGCATCACATGGCTCGACAAGGCGAAGGCCTCGTCCCCCACAAACACATAGGGGTAGGCCGATGCCCTTGTCCCAGGCCAGGGTCTGACACCGGGGAGATGCAGTCTGCCTTCCTCCATCTGCTGGCAAAGGGTCGTACGTTGGAAGATTCCAGAGTCATTGGAACGTCCGTACGACCCCACATCCACGTAGACAAACTTATAGTCCGCATCCGCCACTGCCATTAGCACAAAGCTGAAGTATTTTTTATAGTTGAAATAATGGCTGCCACTCTTCGAGGGTTTCTGAATCCGGATGTGTTTGCCATCCAGCGCGCCAACACAATTGAGAAACTTGCATTGGGTCCAGAAGCCCTTGGCGATCTCCTCCCATTTGTGGGTGTCTGGCACTGGCATATATGTGGCCCTCAGTCTTCTCCAAAGGATTCTTGAGGTCCTCACGACGATGCCTGCCACCGTGCTCTTCCGAATCCGAAAAGTGACATGTAGCGATTTTTTTTTATTTTTTTTTATTTTTATTTTTATTTTTTTTTTTATTTTTTTTTTTGTTTTTGTTTTTTTGTTTTTGCAGGTGAAAAGTACAAACTTCCATGGCGTAGTATCAGGGACGCCTTTGTGAAATTTCTATGGCTCAAAGGCAAGGAAGAAAGAAGCGGAAGTGGGGCCTCCCAACGCAAAGATTACCAATACGCTCAACAGTTGTCATTCCTACGTTCAACTGTGGAACTGAGAGAGTAAGTACCACTATGGTGACCATGAACTGAGAAGGCATTGTATATGACGTTGACCGACGACTACCATGACTTTGACCATGTATTGACAAAACATTGTATATGATGTCTGTTGTCAAACCAATAATATCGTTTTATTATCTACAGGACGCAAGACAATTTTGAGGAGGAGCAAGAGCAACCTGCGGCACAGTACACCAGCGAGGAGGAGATCGATGATGAGTTGTTGGATAGCACGTACGTCCCACTGCTCAGGAGGAGGTCATTTAGCACCGACGTGCTAGATCTTTTGGAAGAGAATCAACCAATCGATCTGGACGTGGGGGAAGACACCCAAGATGTGGAGGTGCCAGGACCTAGTGACCAAGCTGTCGAAGAAACGGCAGAGTCCATTCAACCACAACAGCCACGCAGGGCAACGCCAACGCAACGCAGAGGCCAGGGTGATGAACCTACCCCCCCAAGTGAGGCCCACCCCAACCCGAAGGGAGACTGAGGCTGAAATGTCTGGTGCTGTGTCTGGACTTTTGGGCATTTTACAAAGCCATGAGGCCCTTATCACCAGGCAGCTGCAGGATGGGGACAGGGGACATTTAATCGAACAATACAGGCAACACATAGATTCCCTACAAAACGAGCTATGGGCTGTGCATGGTCATTACCAAGAGGAGTATAAAATGATGCACGAAGTACACAGGGCACAGTTCGATTAGCTGCGCGCGGAACATCACCAAGCAGTGGCACAGCTGCTGCAGATGATGCAGCAGATGCATCATCAAACTAGTGAAATGATGAAACTGCAGGCACACCCGGAATTCCATACTGTCCTGTCCCTCCTACCCTTTTTGGAGAAGGTGCCAAGTCACAATATGATGGCATGCCACACTAGTTTGCTGGATGCTATCAAACAGTATATGGAGATACCATTGATCCAACCGGCATCATTCAGACCTTCCCAACCTCCATCGCTCCACTGGCAATCTTCCTCACAGTCATACACTGGCTACAGAGGAGTTTCTTTCACACCACTGTTGTCAGGGTCCAGCACTTCCACGACCAGCACCCAAGACAGTCCTGATTTCCAGCCACCATCTAGCATTTTCCCAACAAGTGCTGTCGACCCAAACATTTGAATTATCTCTTCGTTATCTCCCTAGGACATAGCCTTCAAAACCTGTAAATACCAATGACTATATGGCTTCTGCTTTGGTCTTTCCATTCCCGTCCTCCTACATCAATTCCACGGTTTTGAGGGCTATGTCCTACAGGATATCTAACAACCGTTTTGGTCTTTTGTGCCTCTGCAGCTGTGCTACAACTTTCCTCTTGTTCCTGGACATGGTCCTCTGAACCTTGTATGAAGGAGACCAGGACAGGGCTAGCCAAGCCTTTCCCTGCCCTGTCTCCTTCATCCAAGGCTCAGAGGACCATGTCCAAATAGTTATTTGTTTTAAGTGCTTACATTTAGGGCCTGGTGTCCCCGAAAGACACTATACCTGGGTCACAAGTGTGCCTTTAGGGCAGCTATGCCCTGCACCTTTGCACAAGCTATGTCCTGCACCTGTGCCACACAAAGTTGGTTGTTCTTCTTCCTCACCCTTGGACATGGTTGGAACCTGGGATGAAGGAGACCAGGACAGGGCAAGCCAAGACTTTTCCCTGCCCTGTCTCCTTCATCCCAGCTTCAGATTACCATGTCCAAGTAGTTATGTTTTGTATTTTCTTATCTACATAGGGCCTAGTGTCCCCCTCAGGGCACTACGACAATGTTGTTGAGAAGTTGGCCTACTGGCCCATTTGCATGGTTGTTTTTTTTTGAAAAATTTAGCACAATTACTGCACTATTTCTTGTTGGCCTTGGTGGCCATATTGCACTGATAATTAACACTTACTAAATGTATCTCAAATTTTTTTTTTTGGGGGGGGCAGACCACAATGGACCAAGACCGGTCCGATGCACAACCGCACTCCCTTGGACATGACCTTCTGATTCTGTGAGGCAGGAAACCTTTTACAACATGACATGGCATGGTTCAAAGTACACCTTTGCCTTGCCATGTCATGTTGACTTTCCTGTATCCCAGGATTTGAAGGCCATGCCCAAGGGAGTCTATATACACACAACTATTGTCCATGACCATGCTATTGTACCATAGAACTGTTATTTATGTTTAGTCTTCCATATTGGAAGAATGTTTTCATGTTGAAAAGTTGTTTTATCTTCAAATAAAAAAAAAAATGTTTTTATGTACCTCAGCGTGATCAATAGTTGTTCTTGTGGTGTGACTGCTCTTCTGAACCTGGTATCCTTCTTCCTTAGGTCATCCTTCACCATCTCCAAGAGGGTATCAAACCTAGGAGATGGAAAGGAAGAAGCTGTAAGGTTTGCTGTGGGACAAGGTGTTGGGTGGAGCATGGGGAGGTGTGTTTAGAGGGGTTTGGGTGTTGGGGGTGATGTTTAGCCAGGTATACAGGGGTGAGGTGTTGTGGGGGTAAGGGAGAGGTGTTTAACTAGGTATACAGGGGTGAGGGTGGGGTGGGGTGTTTAGCTAGGTAAACAGGGGTGAGGTGTTGTGAGGGTGGGGTGTTTAGGGATGGTGCTGGGTGGTGTGTTTAGGTCTGGATACTTACAGGGGTAGGGACATCCGGGTATAGCTGTTGAACTTCTCTGGGTGCAGTCTCAGGTCCCGGTAGAGGCTCTGGAACTCTCCCTTTCTCTGCCTCCTCGCTAGTAGAGGGTGCACCCACCATCTCCTGCGAGGAGCACGCCTTCTTCCCACATAATAATAGGTAAAAATCAAAAAGGAGACAATTCCCAGGTAAAATGAGTACAAAAACTCTTGATCCATGGTCCAAACTGCAGTCTCTATATCCAAGAATGGTCTCCACACGTCAGGCTGTCTCCAACAATGACCCCAGGGCTTCTGCAGACCTCCCAGACCCCAAGAATTTATATAGTCTGTTATCTCTTTAAAAAACTGATCTGGATATTAACCGGATCCTAAACTGATGAAAAGACGGATGCAAACGGAACGGATCCGGAGTGCAACCGCACGCATCCGCTCCGGATGCGCACGGAACGGATCCGGACATCACACTTGCATTTTTGCAAAAAACAGAACGGAACGGGGCCTTACCCCCTCCCCACCCAATTTTTCTAGCCAGACTTTATCTCAAAGTTGTCAGCACCTTTAAATACTTAGGAATGTATATTACTGCTGATTTGAGAAAATATATGAGGGGCTTAACATGGGCCCCATTATTAAAAGATTTAGAGACAAATCAAAAGCTTTGAGTAAACTACTTTTGTCCCCTGTTGCTAGAATAAACTTAATTAAAATTATATTGAAATAATGTTAATGTCCCAACTACTTTATATCCTCCATAATTATTGAATATGGGCTCATTTAAAAGCTTCAGAGTAATTGATCCTGTTTTTTAGAGAAATTATCTGGAAGTCTAGAAAAGCATGCATTAAATTAGAATCTTTACAAACTCCTAAAGATCGCAGAGGCCTAGCAGTCCCTAAGATGAGGCTTTTTTACCTTGCTGCCCAACTACAACATATCATTAGTTGGAATTACTCTGGACACTGGTTGGTCCCTGCTAAAACCTATAATACCTGAATTATTTTAATCCTTAGAATTTAAGCAAACTCTCCTTATCGTTAGCTACCGTTCAATAAATACAGGAAAATATGGTTTACACTAGAGTAAGAAACTTTCAGAAAATGTAATCCTGTATGATTTTTACTCCTCTATGGAGCAATCCTTATAACCCCACTATTAAAAATCTACTTCTGGTACACCAATAGTTTTTTGATGTGTAATTTTTTTTACTTGTGAAAAGTTTAATTTAGGTAAAAAATCCTTTTCTCAATACTTATAACGTAGGCATGCTGCAGAAATTGACTTTATCAAAGAATATAGTCATTTATTAAGCCCTTCTCCTATTTTTACATTTAGTTCTAGATACTTATACAAACCTTCCATATCGGCTTGTTATACCGCTAAATATTTATTTAAAGTGTACCAGAGATCTAAAAATAGCAAAAATCGATACTCACTTGGGGCTTCCCCCAGCCCCATAAACACGTCGTGGTCAGCCCCGGTAACTGTCTCAGTCAGGTCCAGTCTGGGTCTGCTGTGCAGGTGCGGACCTCCCACTCATTCATAAGCATCGGTTCTTGCTATTTTTAGATCTCTGGTTTACTTTAAACGTATTAATAAAAATACATTTAGATGTAGAAAAGATCGACGGTAGGTCCTGTTTCTGAAGTTGCATGGTTAGAAATACTTCAGAAGTTTCTCCTCATCTCTTAGTGCTACGCAAAAACTTGTGCAATTAAGCATCATATACTGTAGGTATTACACTCCCAAGAGACATTTTTTTTGGGGGGGGGGGGGGGTTGAGAGAAGTTTCTAATTTTCCTAGATGTTAGAGAGGTTAGTAACTTAAAGTGAACCAGAGACGAAGCACCCTCATGTATTTTACCATATATATCAGTGGGAACACGACAGTAAACTCCTACCCTGCTCTCTGTTTCATCCTTCTCTGCTAAATCTGCCTGTTATCAGCCCTGATAAAATTCTCGACTGGCTTCACTCAGGAATCATTATAGCGGAGTCTGTCTTCTCTTATGTCTTTTCAAGCCCAAGCTTGCCCCCTTCTGGCTCTGCTCAGGAATCATTATAGCTGAGTCATTATAGCAAAGCCGCAATGAATGCTCAGTCGGGGATTTTATCAGGGCGATAAAAAGCAAGCTGAACAGTGAAGAATGAAACAGAGAGCAGGGTAGGTGTTTTCTCTAATGTTCCCACTGATATATATGGTAAAATACATGAGGGTGCTTCATCTCTGATTCACTTTAACCACTTGCCGACCGCACACTGCCGATGGGCGGCCGCAAGGGCTGGGCCCAAACGACCGCAATATGTCCATCGGCGGCGGCGGGCGTCGTTATGCGGCAATCGCGTCATGTGTGACGTGATCAGCCGCCGGTGACAGGCTCCGCCCCCTTGCGAAGTAACCCACCGGCTGTTCGGAAGCGCCGGCGGGTTACTAGCTGCCCGATCACCGCATATAAAGTGTATAATACGCTTTGTAATGTATACAAAGCGTATTATACAGGCTGCCTCCTGCCCTGGTGGTCCCAGTGATCGAGGGACCACCAGGCTGCAGCCACCAAGGTAAGCACCCAAGCACACTGATCTGCCCCCCCCCCCCCTTCCCTCTGATCGCCCACCCCTCAGACCCCTGTTTACACCCAATCATCCCCCTAATCACCCATCAATCACTCCCTGTCACTATCTGTCAGCACTATTTTTTTTTTATTAGGTCCTAAACTGCCCCCTGGGGGCTCCTGGTCACCCTCCACACTCTCAGATCCTCCCCAGACCCCCCCCCCCCCTGTACTGTATACATCTATCCTCCCCTGTAATCACCCGTCAATCACCCCCTGACACTGCCACCCATCAGATCAGACCCTAACCTTGCCTCTTATGGGCATCTGTTTACCCACCCACACCATCAGATCGCCCGCAGACCCACCCTCAGATCACCTCCAAAGTGCATTGTTTACATCTGTTCTGCCATCTAATCACCCACTGATCACCCATCAATCGCCCATCAATCATCCCCTGTCACCACCTGTCCCTGCTACCCATCAGATCAGACTCTTATCTGCCCCTAGGGCACCCAATCACCCGCCCATACCCTCAGAACACCCTTAGACCCCTCCCCAGACCTCCCCCCTGTGTACTGTATACATCTATCCTCCCCTGTAATCACCTGTCAATCACCCGTCAATCACCCCCTGTCACTGCCACCCATCAGATCAGACCCTAACCTGCCTCTTACGGGCATCTGTTCACCCACCCACACCATCAGATCGCCCGGAGACCCACCCTCAGATCGCCTCCAAAGTGCTCTGTTTACATCTGTTCTGCCATCTAATCACCCACTGATCACCCATCAATCACCCCCTGTCACCACCTGTCACTGCTACCCATCAGATCAGATCCCTATCTGCCCCTAGGGCACCCAAACGCCCTCAGACCCCTGCCCTGATCACCTTGCCAGTGCATTGCTTGCATCTATTCCCCCCTCTAATCACACCTTGAGACAACCATCAATCACCTCCTGTCACCCCCTAGCACACCTACCCATCAGATCAGGCCCTAATTTGCCCCGTGTGGGCTCCTGATCACTCGACCAAACCCTCAGACCTATATCCGATCACCTCCCCAGTGCATTGATTGCATCTATTTTCCCCTCTAATCACCCCCTGAGACACCCATCAATCACCTCCCGTCACCCCCCCCCCCCCCCCCCCCAGCACTCCTATCCATCAGATCAGGCCCTAATCTGCCCCCTGCGGGCTTCTGATCACCCAGCCAAACCCTCACCCACCCCGCCGCAGTGACAGCATTTTTTTTTCTGATCACTTCTGGTCTCTACAGCTTAATTGTGGCTGAGACCAACTGTTATGCCACACAATACGCAACCGCCAATCCAAGTAGCTACCATTCCCAGCCTTTTCAGTGGAAACCACTCCAAGTTTCCGAACTTAACTTTTTTTTTTGGGGCCTTCTCCTTAACATGGGTCTAGTCAAAAAGAATGTATTGCAGTCTTATTGGTCTACGCACCCAATACATCACATGCCCATGTTCTCTGCTGCCATGTTCAGGTCACGATTTGAGAACATCCTGCGCTTCCTGCACTTCAGTGCCAATACAACCTGTCATCTAAGAGGCCACCCTGCTTATGACCGGTTCCACAAAATTCGTCCCCTCATAGACCACCTGTCATCAAAATTTGCAGGTGCTTATACACCTGAACAGTCATTTTGAGGCATTTGGTTTCCAGACTACTCCTCACGGTTTTTGGCCCCTAAAATGCCAGGGCAGTATAGGAACACCACAAGTGACCCCATTTTAGAAAAAAGACACCCCAAGGTATTTCAATAGGTGTATGAAGAGTTCATAGAAGATTTTATTTTTTGTCACAAGTTAGCGGAAATTTATTTTCACAAAGTGTCATTTTCAACTAACTTGTGACAAAGAATAAAATCTTTTTTCAACTCACCATACACCTAACAGAATACCTTGTGGTTTTGTCTTTCTAAAATGGGGTCACTTGTGGAGTTCCTATATTGCCCTGGCATTTTAGGGGCCCTAAACCGTGAGGCGTAGCCTTGAAACCAAATGTCTCAAAATGACCTGTTAAATCCTAAAGGTACTCATTGGACTTTGGGCCCCTTAGCGCAGTTAGGGTGCAAAAAAGTGCCACACATGTGGTATCGCTGTACTCAGGAGAAGTACACATAACCATGCTGGGTGGGAGAAATCTATCTCTAATCTCTCTGTAAATGGACAATTGTGTGTAAAAAAAAAAATCAAAACATTGTCCTTTACAGACATATTTCTCCCACCCAGCATGGATATGTGTAAAAATACACCCCAAAACACATTATACTACTTCTCCTGAGTACGGCAATACCACATGTGTGGCACTTTTTTGCAGCCTAACTGCGCTAAGGGGCCCAAAGTCCAATGAGCACCTTTAGGCTTTACAGGGGTGCTTACAATTTAGCACCCTCCAAAATGCCAGTACAGTAAACACACCCCACAAATGACCCCATTTTGGAAACTAGACACTTCAAGGTATTCAGAGAGGGGCATGGTGAGTTCGTGGCAGATTTCATTTTTTTTTTTTTTTTGTCACAAGTTAGCAGAAATGGAAACTTTTTTGTTTTGTTTTTTTTGTTTTTGTCTTAGGCTTCTTGCACACCAAGACGTTGTGTTAGGTGCCACGTTAAGGTCGCATAACGTGCACCTAACACAACGTATGGTGCTGCAAAAGCCGACGGTAGAGTGAGCCGCGTTCGGCGGCTCGATTCCTATAATGTCTCCCAGAGTGGCGCTGATTGGCCAGCGGGACCACGTGATGCGGAGCGAGACACTCCGCATCACGTGGTCCCGCCGGCCAATCAGCTGCCGCCAGTACAGTGAATATTAAGTAGCCATGTGCGCGGCTACTGTAGCTGGCTCTCCCCGCCTCCTCTCCGCCCCCCACTGCGCATGTGCAAACAGTCTAACGCGGCTATAGCCGCTCCAACGCCGTAGCATGCTGCACTTTGCACCGAACGTGCAGCATTACATGTAACGCAACGTGGGCTGTGTGAACAGCCCACTTGTGTTACATTGCTGTGCGTTGGGGGAGCGTTACAGGCGCACTAACGTGCGCCTGTAACGTCTTGGTGTGTAAGCAGCCTTAAAGTGTCATTTTCCGCTAACTTGTGACAAAAAAAATAAAATCTTCTATGAACTCACCATGCCTCTCAGTGAATAATTTGGGATATCTTCTTTCCAAAATGGGGTCATTTGGGGGGTATTTATACTATCCTGGAATTTTAGCACCTCATTAAACATGACAGGTGCTCAGAAAAGTCAGAGATGCTTCAAAATGGGATAATTCACTTTTGGCACCATAGTTTGTAAACGCTATAACTTTTACCCAAACCAATAAATATACACTGAATGTTTTTTTTTATTTTTTTATTTTTTTTTTTATGAAAGACATGTAGCACAATAAATTTGGACAAAAATGTATACAGAAATTTTACTTTATTTGACAAATTTTATCACAGAGTTAAAAAAAATCATTTTTGACAAAATTCATGTCTTTTTTGATGAATATAATAAAAACTAAAAATCGCAGCAGCAATCGAATCGCACCAAAAGAAAGCTGTATTAGGCCTGGTGCACACCAAAAACCGCTAGCAGATCCGCAAAATGCTAGCAGATTTTGAAACGCTTTTTCTTCTTTTTCTGTAGCGTTTCAGCTAGCATTTTGCGGTTTTGTGAAGCGTTTTTGGTGTAGTAGATTTCATGTATTGTTACAGTAAAGCTGTTACTGAACAGCTACTGTAACAAAAACCGCCTGGCAAACCGCTCTGAAGTGCCGTTTTTCAGAGCGGTTTGCGTTTTCCTATACTTAACATTGAGGCAGAAACGCCTCCGCAATCCAAAATCTGCAGCAGCCCGGGAGTATGCGTTTCTGCAAAACGCCTCCCGCTCTGGTATGCACCAGCCCATTGAAATACATTACCCAAGCGTATCCGCAGCCGAACCGCTCTGGTGTGCACTAGGCCTTAGTGACAAGAAAAGGAGGGAAAACTCATTTAGGGTGTTGGTTGTATGACCGAGCAATAAACCGTTAAAGCTGCAGTGGTCTGAATGGAAAAAAAGGATCTGGTCCTTAAGGGGCGAAAAGACTGCGGTCCTCAAGTGTTTAAGTCGTATGTTTGGAGATGCTCCAAACTTTAAATTTTCTTGATCGCCCTGCTTAGTTTTATAAATTCATCTTTACTGATGACCCATGTGAAAAATGTGTTATTTCTAGAGCCTTGTTTCAAGCTAACAATACACACACACGCACCATCTATCCATACATACTGTGTATGTGTATATATATATATATATATATGTATATATATATATATATATATATATATATATATATATATATATATATATATATATATATATATATATTATAAAATAAATATATATATATATATATTTATTATATATATATATATATATATATATATATATATATATATATATATATATATATATATATATATATATATATATATATATATATATTTATTATATATATATAATATATATATATATATTTATTATATATATATATATATATATATATATATATATATATATATATATATAATATTTTTTTTTCTTCAAATTTGAATAGACAACCTCTGTGAGGGTATGTTATTTTTTCGTAACAAGCACTTCATTAAAAAAGGAGATCCAGTCAGTTAAAGAAAGTTCAGCCTCATTTTACAATCTTGTAAATATACTTTATCTTGAAACAAGGATATATATATATATATATATATATATATATATATATATATATATATATATATATATATATATATATATATATATATATATATATATATAGTACAGCCCACAAGTTTGGACACACCTTCTCATTCAAAGAGTTTTCTTTATTTTCAGGACTATGAACATTTTAAATTCACACTGAAGGCATCCAAACTATGAATTAATGCATGTGGAAGTATAGTACATAACCAAAAAGTGTGAAACAACTGAAAATATGTCATTCTAGGTTCTGCAAAGTAGCCACCTTTTGCTCTTGGCATTCTCTTGATGAGCTTATAGAGGTAATCACCTGAAGTGGTTTTCACTTCACAGGTGTGCCCTGTCAGGTTTAATAAGTGGCATTTCTTGGCTTATAAATGGGGATGGGGCCATCAGTTGCTTTGTGAAGAAGTCAGGTGGATGCACAGCTGACAGTCCTACTGAATAGACTGTTAGCTGCTTTTTTCTTGCCATAATACAAATTCTAAGTAAAGAAAAACAAGTGGCCATCATTACTTTAAGAAATGAAGGTCAGTCAGTCCGAAAAATTGGGAAAACTTTGAAAGTGTCCCCAAGTGCAGTCTAAAAAACCATCAAACGCTACAAAGAAACTGGCTCGCATGCGGAAAGGAAGACCAAGAGTCACCTCTGCTGTGGAGGATAAGTTCATCCGATTCACCAGCCTCAGAAATCGCAGGTTAACAGTAGCTCAGATTAGAGACCAGGTCAATGTCACACAGAGTTCTAGCAGCAGACACATCTCTACAAGAACTGTTAAGAGGAGACTGTGTGAATCAAGCCTTCATGGTGGAATATCTACTAGGAAACCACTGCTAAGGACAGGCAACAAGCAGAAGAAACTTGTTTGGGCTAAAGAAAACAAGGAATGGACATTAGACCAGTGGAAATCTGTGCTTTGGTCTGATGAGTCCAAATTTGAGATTTTTGGTTCCAACCATCATGTCTTTGTGTGACTTAGAAAAGGTGAACGTATGGTCTCTACATGCCTTGTTCCCACTGTGGAGCATGGAGGAGGAGGTGTGATGGTGTGGGGGTGCTTTGATGGTGACACTGTTGGGGATTTATTTAAAATTGAATGCATACTGAACCAGCGTGGCCACCACAACATCTTGCAGCGGCATGCTATTCCATCCGGTTTGCGTTTAGTTGGACCATCATTTATTTTTCAACAGGACAATGACCCCAAACACACCTCCAGGCTGTGTAAGGGCTATTTGACCAGGGTGCTGCACCAGATGACCTGGCCTCCACAGTCACCAGACCTGAACCCAATCGAGATGAGTTGGGGTGAGCAGAGTGAAGGCAAAAGGGCCAACAAGTGCTAAGCATCTCTGGGAACTCCTTCAAGACTGTTGGAAGACCATTTCAGGTGAGAACCTTTTGAAGCTCATCAAGAGAATGTCAAGAGTGTGCAAAGCAGTAATCAAAGCAAAAGGTGGCTACTTTGAAGAACCTAGAATATGACATATTTTCAGTTGTTTCACACTTTTTGGTTGTGTGGTATACTTCCACATGTGCTAATTCATAGTTTTCTATATCCCGGTAATTTTTTTGTTTGTTTTTTTTTTGTATATGTAACGTCTGGTCTAATTAACATTTTTGTTGATCTAAAGAAAACAAAATGTGGTCTTGCTGAAGACAGGTGTTTTTTCTGATTGAGTGGTGAAAGCAGATCTGTTTTCCCAGCGCAAGATAAACTATTCTCATCAGTTCACCTTTAAGTATTTTAACAAACTGTGTCATGCTGACATTCCTGTGATTACTGCAGTGCTTGTCAGGCCCGTAGCTCTGCTGCTCTAATGGTGAAGAATATTTGCAGGTCCGTAGCTCTGCTGCTCTAATGGTGAAGAATGCTTGTCAGGTCCGTAGCTCTGCTGCTCTAATGGTGAAGAATATTTGTCAGGTCCGTAGCTCTGCTGGTCTAATGGTGAAGAATGCTTGTCAGGCCCGTAGCTCTGCTGCTCTAATGGTGAAGAATATTTGTCAGGTCTGTAGCTCTGCTGGTCTAATGGTGAAGAATGCTTGTTGGGTCTGTAGCTCTGCTGCTCTAATGCTGAAGAATGCTTGTCAGGTCCATAGCTCTGCTGCTCTAATGGTGAAGAATGCTTGGTAGGTCTATAGCTCTGCTGGTCTAATGGCGAAGAATGTTTGTCTGGTCCATAGCTCTGCTGCTCTAATGGTGAAGAATGCTTGTCAGGTCTGTAGCTCTGCTGCTCTAATGGTGAAGAATGCTTGTCATGTCCTTAGCTCTGCTGCTCTAATGGTGAAGAATGCTTGTCAGGTCCGTAGCTCTGCTGCTCTAATGGTGAAGAATGCTTGTCAGGTCCGTAGCTCTGCTGCTCTAATGCTGAAGAATGCTAGTCAGGTCCGTAGCTCTGCTGCTCTAATGGTGAAGAATGCTGGTCAGGTCCGTAGCTCTGCTGCTCTAATGGTGAAGAATGCTGGTCAGGTCCGTAGCTCTGCTGCTCTAATGGTGAAGAATGCTGGTCAGGTCCGTAGCTCTGCTGCTCTAATGGTGAAGAATGCTGGTCAGGTCCGTAGCTCTGCTGCTCTAATGGTGAAGAATGCTGGTCAGGTCCGTAGCTCTGCTGCTCTAATGGTGAAGAATGCTGGTCAGGTCTGTAGCTCTGCTGCTCTAATGGTGAAGAATGCTTGTCAGGTCCGTAGCTCTGCTGCTCTAATGGTGAAGAATGCTTGTCAGGTCTGTAACTCTGCTGCTCTAATGAACGAATGCCTTACTTGGGTGCTGTCACTGAGAAGGGAGATGATTACTGCCACCTATTCACACTATGGGCTATGGGAGGCTTCCGCTGGTAAGGTTAGTTTCATGCTGTGGCCCCCCCAAAAAAATTTGTTGTGACTTGCAGTGTAACGCACATAGAGAAAATTTTGATTTAAAAAAAAAAACATTTTTTTAAGTAAACCTGAGATGAAAGTAGCAAAAGGATTTATACTTATGTGAGGCTTGCTCCAGCCTCCTGTAGTCAAGCTGCTCTCTCACCATCCTCCCGCTCCTATCCAATGTGCTGCTGTGAAGTCTGCAATCCAGCTGGGTTGCAGGCCACTCACTGCACATGTGCTGTTCTGGGCCGGGCGCCTCCTCCATTGCACTCCCGTCCCTGTCTTAACAAACTGCACATATGCAGAATGCTCCTGTCCACAAGCGTGCAATTGAATGGCGCACTCAGCCAGCACCGTGCATGTGCAGCAGTCAGAAACTGAGCTGAGTCATGGACTTTACAGGGCTGACAGAGTGACAACGGAGGGGACCAGCAGGACAATGAGGTAGCAGATGGAGAACAGTGGGCTGGAAGAAGGCCCAGGTAAGGATACATCCTTTTGCTACATTTGTCACAGGTACACTTTAAGGTCGCACTAATGTGTAAGTATCGGTACCTGTAACTGGCACGCCTATGGTTGTAAAGGATAAAGCAGGTAGGGAACAAAGATTCTTACTTCCTGCTTTGTGCAGACTTTTGAACCAATGAGAGTAAAATTCTGGGCATCTTTTGCACCAAGCTGTAAAAAGGTGCTTATTATAAATACAGTTTTAGTGAACAATGGACCTCACAATTCGATAATTGGGATTAGAAGGAAACAATCCTTCAGGTTCATAAGCTGGATAAATACTGTATGTAATCAATCCGATTGAATCTATATGATAAATGGATCAATGAAATAATTGATTGTTGTCGATTTAGCACAATTAACCCTATCTGACCGTTGGCTAAATTGTATTGGTAATGTGCACCTGTTATTGCAGTTATGGTCTTCAGTAAAAGGTAATATGTACTAGCCTTGCGTTTAAAGAATGGCTTATGCTACACAAGCCATTCTATAACGCAAGGCAATAACATTTGTTTAAAAGGTCGCGCTATCATCTGAAAAATGTTGCACTATGTCATCTGACCGGCAGATCTTTGTACTGTAGTATACAAACTTATGATAATAAACCTAACTCTTTTACTGTTTAATTTTGTTGAACACAACTTCATCGTGGGAAAGAAAGTGTTGTTTATACAGCTAATCCGACTCTGTGGACAGAAACAGAAATTTGCAAGGAACTTGCTTTTTTTCTGTGGCTTTTCTATTTCATAAGTGCTCCCTTGAGGTTAGTCCTGTGGTCTGCACATACTATATTATCTTATTATTCTGTGTAAAGGTCTACACTACAGAAGATGTCAGTGCTACATAGAATACCTAGATGGGTCACTGACTGTCATCAGATGACCTCACAATCTAATCCTACCATAGTCATAGTGTAATGTCCGACCATATTATTACTATGTATTTATATAGCACTGACATCTTCTGCAGCACTGTACAGAGCACATAGTCATGTCACTGACTGTCCTCAGAAGCTCACAATCTAATCCTACCATAGTCATAGTCTAATGTCCTACCATATAATTATTATTTGTAATGTGCGGCAGAAGATGTCAGTGCTATATAAATAATAACATGGTAGGGCATTAGATTATGACTATGGCAGGATTAGATTGTGAGCTCCTCTGAGGACAGTCAGTGACATGAGTATGTACTCTGTAAAGTGCTGCAGAAGATGTCAGTGCTATATAAATACATAATAATAATATGGTAGGATTAGAGTGTGAGCTTGTCTGAAGACAGTCAGTTGCTATTAACTTCTCCGGTGCCTAAACTTCCTGTTTCAAGCTGTATGGATTCCTGTATAAGGCAACTATATAAACCTCAGTATGTTGATATTATTATGAATCCTTTTAAAAACACAGTTTAGAATATTTCAGAGGTAGATTTACTTTAGTTCAAACTTCTGCTTAAAGTAGTTCTGTGGAGGGGGTTGAAAAGATAAAAAACGACACCTGGGGCTTTTGTCCACCCCTGCAGCTGTAATGTCCCGCGCTGTCCTTCTCCGATGCTCCGTTCCCTGCCACCGGTCCTGGTGTAATCATGTGACAAATTACACTGCGGCTACCCGCACTACGTGTTTGCTCCCGCCCGCATCATTGGGAGCTTACGACGCAGTACAAGAAAACTTCATATGGCGCCTGCGAAGTAAGCTCCGAATGACACGCACGGGAGCGAGCACTTTTCGTCTATTTAGATGAATATTAGACCTGGACCGGCGGCAGGGGAAAGGAGCATCGGAGGAGGACGGCGTGGGACATTACAGCTGCAGGGGCCGATAGAAGCCCCAGGTAAGTTTCGGATTTTATCTTTTGAGTACATCCACAGAATTGCTTTAAGACTGCAGTAAAATTACCCAACAATGAGGTGGGAGGTGCGGACATCTTTTACATTTTTCTAAAAATGGATTAGTATTGGCAAGTTGACGCTAAATCGCAACGTAAAACTTTATTTCCTGCCAAAGAGCTTTTAAGAATTAATTAACTGATTGAGGACTGTAGGCTCACCCCCCCCCCCCCCCCCCTAGTGACCAGGCTATTTTTTAAAATTTAGGCCACTGCAGCCTTAAGGGCTCGCTGCAGGGCCGTACAACTCAACACACAAGTGTCTCCCTCCCTCCCCCCTTTTCTGCCCACCGATACAGCTTTCTATTGGTGGGCTCTGATCGCTCCTGCGATGTTTGATTTTTTTTCTTTTTTTTTTTTTACCTCCTCCCTTCCTTCCCCCACCATCTAATGTCAGCGATAGGCTGTTATAGGCATCAGCCTGTGACAGCAGATCGCTCTTGGGCCTCCCTAGGGGACAGCCAAGTGACATGGCTGCCCCCAGTACAGTGCTACAGTAGATCACAGCACTAAACAATGTAAATAGATGGCGGTTTTGCCGTCTAACAGTCTCCTAGCGGCGGTTAACGCTAGGAGACTAATGACGGAGCAGAGCTCTGTAATTTAAGTGGAGCTGTGTGCGCATCGGCGTGCACGATCTCCTGCAAAACCCCTCCCCATGACTTCATGCCTTTCGGCGTTAGGCGGTCGGGAGGGGGTTAAAGATTTCTTCACCCTGTTAACTTCAGTGGGGCATTTGTTAAGCTATGTAACCACCTGGCATTTTTTCTGAAGACTGGTCATTTCACAATGTCAGAGGTGGGTACGGGTGCACAATTGGAAATGCCGCTTAGCGTTGCGCGATGACTAAAGATCAACACGGGAATCTGATCTTTAAGATGCCTGATGATATAGTGCAAAGTACCGCGAGCGCCATGTACGTCTCATGACCTTGTGCTTAACCACTTGAGGACCGCCCCCAGCCGATGGGCGGCGGCAAAGTCCGGGCCCAAACGACCGCAATACGCCCATCGGCGGGGGCGGCTGCGGGAGTGGCTATGCGGCGATCGCGTCATTCGTGACGCGATCAGCCGCCGGGGACTGGCTCCGCCCACCGCTCGTAGTAACCCGCCGGCCGTTCGGAAGCGCCGGCGGGTTACTAGCACCCGGATCGCCGCTGCACATATGTATAATAGGCTTTGTAATGTATACAAAGCCTATTATACTGGCTGCCTCCTGCCCTGGTGGTCCCAGTGTCCGAGGGACCACCAGGGCAGGCTGCAGCCACCCTAGTCTGCACCCAAACACACTGATCTGCCCCCCCCCCGCCCACTGATCGCCCACAGCACCCCTCAGACCCCCCCCTGCCCACCCCCCAGACCACTGTTTGCACCCAGTCACCCCCCTAATCACCCATCAATCACTCCCTGTCACTATCTGTCAACGCTATTTTTTTTTTTATCCCCCCCCCTGCCCACTGCCCCCTCCTGATCACCCCCCACCCCTCAGATTCTCCCCAGACCCCCCCCCCCCCCGTGTACTATATGCATCTATCCCCCCTGATCACCTGTCAATCACCCGTCAATCACCCGTCAATCACCCCCTGTCACTGCCACCCATCAATCAGCCCCTAACCTGCCCCTTGCGGGCAATCTGATCACCCCCCCACACCAATAGATCGCCCGCAGATCCGACATCAGATCACCTCCCAAATCCATTGTTTACATCTATTCTCTCCTCTAAACACCCACTAATTACCCATCAATCACCCATCAATCACCCCCTATCACCACCTGTCACTGTTACCCATCAGATTAGACCCTAATCTACCCCTTGCGGGCACCCAATCACCCGCCCACACGCTCAGATTGCCCTCAGACCCCCCCTTATCAATTCGCCAGTGCAATATTTACATCTGTTATTCCCTGTAATAACCCACTGATCACCTGTCAATCACCTATCAATCACCCCCTGTCACTGCCACCCATCAATCACCCCCTGTCACTGCCACCCATCAATCAGCCCCTAACCTGCCCCTTGCGGGCAATCTGATCACCCACCCACACCAATAGATCGCCCGCAGATCCGACATCAGATCACCTCCCAAGTGCAGTGTTTACCTCTCTTCTCTCCTCTAAACACCCACTAATTACCCATCAATCACCCCCTATCACCACCTGTCACTGTTACCCATCAGATTAGACCCTAATCTGCCCCTTGCGGGCACCCAATCACCCGCCCACACGCTCAGATTGCCCTCAGACCCCCCCCCTTATCAATTTGCCAGTGCAATATTTACATCTGTTATTCCCTGTAATAACCCACTGATCACCTGTCAATCACCCCCTGTCACTGCCACCCATCAATCACCCCCTGTCACTGCCACCCATCAATCACCCCCTGTCACTGCCACCCATCAATCAGCCCCTAACCTGCCCCTTGCGGGCAATCTGATCACCCACCCACACCAATAGATCGCCCGCAGATCCGACATCAGATCACCTCCCAAGTGCAGTGTTTACATCTCTTCTCTCCTCTAAACACCCACTAATTACCCATCAATCACCCCCTATCACCACCTGTCACGGTTACCCATCAGATTAGACCCTAATCTGCCCCTTGCGGGCACCCAATCACCCGCCCACACCTCAGAACGTCCTGAGACCCCAGCCCTGATCACCTCGCTAGTGCATTGCTTGCATCTAT
Organism: Hyperolius riggenbachi; assembly: GCF_040937935.1. NCBI lineage: Eukaryota > Metazoa > Chordata > Amphibia > Anura > Hyperoliidae > Hyperolius > Hyperolius riggenbachi. The sequence goes on from NC_090657.1 coordinate 169,214,460, forward strand.
TTCCCCCCTCTAATCACACCTTGAGACACCCATCAATCACCTCCTGTCACCCCCTAGCACACCTACCCATCAGATCAGGCCCTAATTTGCCCTGTGTGGGCTCCTGATCACTCGGCCAAACCCTCAGATCCCCCTCAGACCCCCTTCCGATCACCTCCCCAGTGCATTGATTGCATCTATTTTCCCCTCTAACCGCCCCCTGAGACACCCATCAATCACCTCCTGTCACCCCCCTAGCACTCCTATCCATCAGATCAGGCCCAAAACATCCTGTCATCTAAGAGGCCACCCTGCTTATGACCGGTTCCACAAAATTTGCCCCCTCATAGACCACCTGTCATCAAAATTTGCAGATGCTTATACCCCTGAACAGTCATTTTGAGAAATTTGGTTTCCAGACTACTCACAGTTTTGGGCCCGTAAAATGCCAGGGCAGTATAGGAACCCCACAAGTGACCCCATTTTAGAAAGAAGACACCCCAAGGTATTCTGTTAGGTGTGTGATGAGTTCATAGAAGATTTTTTTTTTTGTCAAAAGTTAGCGGAAATTGGATTTTTATTGTTTTTTTCACAAAGTGTCATTTTTCACTAACTTGTGACAAAAAATAAAATCTTCTATGAACTCACCATACCCCTAACGGAATACCTTGGGGTGTCTTCTTTCTAAAATGGGGTCACTTGTGGGGTTCCTATACTGCCCTGGCATTTTAGGGGCCCTAAACCGTGAGGAGTAGTCTAGAAAACAAATGCCTCAAAATGACCTGTGAATAGGACGTTGGGCCCCTTAGCGCACCTAGGCTGCAAAAAAGTGTCACACGTGGTATCGCCATACTCAGGAGAAGTAGTATAATGTGTTTTGTGGTGTATTTTTACACATACCCATGCTGGGTGGGAGAAATCTCTCTGTAAATGGACAATTGTGTGTAAAAAAAAATCAAAAATGTGTCATTTACAGAGATATTTCTCCCACCCAGCATGGTTATATGTAAAAATACACCACAAAACACATTATACTACTTCTTATGAGTACGGCGATACCACATGTGTGACACTTTTTTGCAGCCTAACTGTGCTAAGGGGCCCAAAGTCCAATGAGTACCTTTAGGATTTCACAGGTCATTTTGAGACATTTGGGTTCAAGACTACTCCTCACGGTTTAGGGCCCCTAAAATGCCAGGGCAGTATAGGAACCCCACAAGTGACCCCATTTTAGAAAGAAGACACCCAAGGTATTCTGTTAGGTGTATGATGAGTTCATAGAAGGTTTTATTTTTTGTCACAAGTTAGCGGAAATTGATATGTATTGTTTTTTTTTCACAAAGTGTCATTTTCCGCTAACTTGTGACAAAAAAAAAAATCTTCTATGAACTCACCATACTCCTAACAGAATACCTTGGGGTGTCTTCTTTCTAAAATGGGGTCACTTGTGGGGTTCCTATACTGCCCTGGCAGTTTAGGGGCCCTAAACCGTGAGCAGTAGTCTAGAATCCAAATGCCTCAAAATGACCTGTGAATAGGACGTTAGGCCCCTTAGCGCACCTAGGCTGCAAAAAAGTGCCACACATGTGGTATCGCCGTACTCAGGAGAAGTAGTATAATGTGTTTTGGGGTGTATTTTTACACATACCCATGCTGAGTGGGAGAAATATCTCTATAAATAGACAATTGTGTGTAAAAAAAAATTAAACAATTGTCATTTACGGAGATATTTCTCCCACCCAGCATGGGTATGTGTAAAAATACACCCCAAAACACATTATACTACTTCTCCTGAGTACGGCAATACCACATGTGTGGCACTTTTTTGCAGCCTTACTGCGCTAAGGGGCCAAAAGTCCAATGAGCATCTTTAGGCTTTACAGGGGTGCTTACAATTCGGCACCCCCCAAAATGCCAGGACAGTGAACACACCCCACAAATGACCCCATTTTGGAAAGTAGACACTTCAAGGTATTCAGAGAGGAGCATAGTGAGTCTGTGGCAGATTTCATTTTTTTTTGTCGCAAGTTAGAAGAAATGGAAACCTTTTTTTTTTTCTTTTTTTTTTTCTTTTTTTTGTCAAAAAGTGTCATTTTCCGCTAACTTGTGACAAAAAATAAAATCTTCTATGAACTCACCATGCCTCTCACTGAATACTTTGGGATGTCTTCTTTCCAAAATGGGGTCATTTGGGGGGTATTTGTACTATCCTGGAATTTTAGCCCCTCATGAAACCTGACAGGGGGTCAGAAAAGTCATAGATGCTTGAAAATGGGAAAATTCACTTTTGGCACCATAGTTTGTAAACGCTATAACTTTTACCCAATCCAATAAATATACACTGAATGTTTTTTTTTTTTATCAAAGACATGTAGCAGAATAACTTTCGCGCTCAAATGTATAGGAAATTTTACTTTATTTGAAAAATGTCAGCACAGCAAGTTAAAAAAGTCATTTTTTTGCCAAAATTCATGTCTTTTTTGATGAATATAATAAAAACTAAAACTCGCAGCAGCAATCAAATAGCAGCAAAAGAAAGCTGTATTAGTGACAAGAAAAGGAGGTAAAATTCATTTAGGTGGTAGGTTGTATGACCGAGCAATAAACCGTGAAAGCTGCAGTGGTCTGAATGGAGAAAAAGGCTCTGGTCCTTAAGGGGCGAAAAGACAAGGGTCCTGAAGTGGTTAAAGGACACCCGAGGCGAAAATAAACTAATGAAATAAACTATTGTATCTTCCTTCTCCTAAAAATGACTTTTTAAGATATTCCACAGTTTTATTTGATGTCTAAATCTACTTTTTAAGGTTTAACTGTTTTATTGTTTTTGCTCAATGACCCATTCATTGAAGTATGCCAAAATGTATGAACTATTTATCTTCTTTATCTCTCTCCTGCTCTCAGAAGTCATTTTCTGCTAGGAAAGTGTTTTATAGTTGGAATTTCTGATCAGTGAGGGTCACACTGTAGTCGTTTCCTGTCTGAGTCAGGACCGAGTCAGCCACTTACATACCTGATACTTAACTCTTTCAGGCAGCAAAAAAAAAAGGACACGGCATAGTTGTGTGCTAGGCAATGTACGTACACATGTCTATCTCATCATATCACGTCACCTCGGGTATCCTTTAACCCGCCGACAGGAAGAGGCGTCGCTAATGACCGTTGTCAAGGGGACATCGCTGGACCCGTTGAGCGGGGAGTATGCAGCTTTACATATAGATGTAGGCAAGAACTCCTCTGGTTTTATTAGAACTGGTAGTGAAGCTGGATCCAGAGCAAGAATGTTCAAAAAAAAATGTGATCCCTTCTCCCCCCCCCCCCCCCACCATAAAATCAGTGTCTGGGGTTATTACTGGATCAGTTACTATGTTCATAGAATCTGGCAGCCTTCTTTCCTTTTTAACTTGTCCCCCTCCCCCCACAGATGTAGAATGAGATGGCCAGAGTAATATTAGCGTTAAACCCCTTCCTCGGGGGCCTGAGGTTGCTGGGAAGAAACTCTGATTTGCAAGGACCTCTTGGTGGGAGCTGGGTTTATGCAGTGACTTTGAGGTTGTGAACGTTCATAGTGATGATAAAATGTTGATGTATGGAATGATGCTTGAGATTCACGTTCCTTATGGAGTGTGAAAGTCTGATGTTCTAAGATAACTAGTGAATTGTGGTTACTCTCATCGTTGGTCCTCAAGTATTCTTAAAAGGCTGGGATTTCTTTAACTTTATCTTAAGCTAGAAGTAGCCGGAGATAATGGGAGCGCTTCCAGACAAAGGCTGCACCTGAATTAACTATGTGCATAGATGTGCAGAGCTCGAAATACGGGCAAATTACACAGCTGGCATTCAAAATGGGTACAGCAAAGGAGGATGTTGGCTTCAGTTAAACACTATGTTCACAAATAATTTCTTTAACCTGCTGAGCGGTCTGGACGAGCTCAGCTCGTCCAACACCGCCAGAGGCTGCCGCTCAGGCCCTGCTGGGCCGATTTTAATGAAATAAAAAGCAGCACACGCAGCCGGCACTTTGCCAGCCGCGTGTGCTGCCTGATCGCCGCTGCAGCGCGGCGATCCGCCGCGTGCAGCGGCGAAAGAGGGTCCCCCCAGCCGCCCGAGCCCAGCGTAGCCGGAACAAACAGTTCCGGCCAGCGCTAAGGGCTGGATCGGAGGCGGCTGACGTCAGGACGTCGGCTGACGTCCATGACGTCACTCCGCTCGTCGCCATGGCGACGAGGTAAGCGAAACACGGAAGGCCGCTTATTGCGGCCTTCCGTGTTACTTCTGGCCGCCGGAGGCGATCGGAAGAACGCCTCCGGAGCGCCCTCTAGTGGGCTTTCATGCAGCCAACTTTCAGTTGGCTGCATGAAATAGTTTTTTTTTTATTTAAAAAAAACCCTCCCGCAGCCACCCTGGCGATTTAATCAGAACGCCAGGGTGGTTAATACTCTTCCATGGTGATGACATCTTCACCGACGAGACCGAACCACTAGTCTAACAGTTAAAACATAATTCTTACCTGGTGGTTAGTTCTCTTCAGTATTTCGAGCTCTGCACATCACCAGGGTCACTACCCTTTCTTTCTTGCTCCTCCCTCCCTTGCAGGAGGCATGACCAGGACTGCCCCTCCTCCTGTTTATTACCCCGCATGAGACAATTAGCGGGTCCTTGGTAGGGATGGTCCATGAGGTGCAAATTCAGTAATTCCAAATTGATGCAGGATTAAGTAGATTCTGTATTCAAATTTCTGCAGATTGAAAAGAGACCAATGGGATCCAAGGAAGATGGAATTTGTACGTTTTTCAAGCTGCATAAATTTGCATAGCCTTCACCTTCCCCAGTCCTGAATGGTTCAACAACTTGCTTGGTAACCCAAACTGTAGAGAATGATGATCTGGTACTTTTCCTTCATTGTTAGAGGTGTGTGTGTGTGTGTGTGTGTGTGTGTGTGTGTGTGTGTGTGTGTGTGTGTGTGTGTGTGTGTGTGTGTGTGTGTGTGTTTAAGAGGTAGGAGGGGTTTAGGAGGTTAAGGAAAGTTCTCAGGTGAAACCAGAAACCTTTTTGAAGGTTTAGGAGTCTTAGGGGGGGGGGGGGGGGGAACCTGGTGTGTGCCACTTCCTCATCATGAGGGCTGAGCAGATGGGGAATGGCGCTAGTGGTGGCTGGATCATGGTGTAGTGCAGTGATCTGCAAACTTGGATCTCCAGCTGTTAAGGAACTACAAGTCCCACAATGCATTGCGGGAGTAGGACAGCCACAGTCATAATTCATAAAGATGAATGCTTTGTGGGACTTGTAGTTCCTTAACAGCTGGAGAGCCAAATGTGCAGATCACTGGTGTAGTGGATAAGTGCTCTTCCTGTCCAGTAAGCCAGCACCTATTCAGTGAAGAGACCTTGGGCAAGTCTCCCTAACATTGCTACTGCCTATAGAGCACTCCCTAGTGGCAGCAGCTCTGTCGTTTTTTTGAGTCCGCCAGGAGAAAAGCACGATATAATTGTTCTGGATCTTGTCTAGAAAAATTGGGAAGAGCAAGCAGTGTCCAGTCATTGGTGGTAATGACCCCGGGTCAATGGGTCCAGTGGCAGCTGCCACACCACTACCATGATCAGAATCCTGAAATGTACCATGTCACTGTCACCACCAATCCAAAACAATATCAACAGAAGGCTACCACCTGTTTTCACGGTTGGTGTTCTTTATAAAGAAAGTTGTTACTTATAAACACTGTTTATTCTCCAGACCCTTCAAGTTTTGTTTCTTCTTTTTATTAATTCCAAATGTCCCTTTATTGCCACTGGTCAGTTCTGTGAACTACAAATGGGTATTTACTGCGGGTTTGTCGTTTGATACATTTTGAGTGTTAAAGTCATTAAAGTTTTATTAGAAAATATTTACTTTGGTGCAGGATTTCATTATATTGTTATTGAAAATAATTTCCATGGTTTATTTATTACATTGGATGGTACACACAATGTAGGCTAGTTTTGTTTTTGTTTTTTTTACAACTTTAGCTAAGGGTACTTCACAAATACCTTTTACACCTCCTGCTTAGTTGTTGTTTCACCTATTGATCTTTACGCTTGGCCTTTTCACTGTCACAGAATGGTAGCCTTGTTGACCCTGGTAGACGTGAGCTTCCCCAGGGCGTGCTATCTAGATGGCTATTGGTTTTCACTGCTCCACGAGGGATGATGGTTCATGGAATACTTAGCTGCAAAAAGGCAACTGGTCACAGTTCCTGGGGTTTACCCACTGCAGTCAGAGAAAACCTTGAGGCTTCCCTGGACTGGAGGCCAGGGTGGAAGTTGTCTACTAGCCAAAAGATCAGGCTGGGTGGCAAATGATTATAAATGGAAAGGCGAGCCTAGGTCAGGATCAACGGTAAAAAATCTTAGTCGGTATTTAGGCCAAATGCCGATTTCTCTCCCCAAACCCAACCCCCCCCCCCAGCATTCTTGGAGACATTGATCTTTTCTACTGGATTTAGAGGTCTCCATAAACAAACTTTAGCAGCAATCACCTGTCAGGACTAAAGATGTTGCCACTTGTGATAAAGTGGAAGTCTGGGTAAGGAAAGATTTTGCAGTGGGCAAACTCTAAATAATTTATACATAGATACTGTTAAAAAATACAGAGCTGTGGAGTCGGTACAAAAATCCTCCGACTCCAACTCCTCAGTTTAGGATTCCACCGACTCAGACTCCTCTAATTTGCATATTACAATCTTGTTGCTTGAAAGCATGTAACATAAAATGCATCTCTTAACTGCCAGCGTTTAGGAATTTTAAAAAACGACTGAAGTGAGAGGGATATGGAAGCTGCCATATTTATTTCCTTTTAAACAATAATAGTTACCTGGCTATTTGGCTGATCTGCCTCTAATACTTTTAGTCATAGACTAAAACTAGTCCTTGGTAAGAGTACTTGTAGAAGATAAAGACCGGAACAAAGAACATCTATCAGGCCCTAGGCAATGTAACTGTGGGTACATGTAAGAGTGATGTGCAGGTACTCTGCAGGGTAATGAGGGGATTCTTCCTCTATTACACATTCTTCATGCACAATCTGAACATGGATCAGGCCCTAGGCAATGTAACTGTGGGTACATGTAAGAGTGATGTGCAGGTACTCTGCAGGGGAATGAGGCTATTCTTCCTCTATTACACATTCTTCATGCACAATCTAAACATCTATCAGGCCCTAGGCAATGTAACTGTGGGTACATGTAAGAGTGATATGCAAGTACTCTGCAGGAGAATGAGGCTATTCTTCCTCTATTACACATTCTTCATGCACAATCTGAATCAGGTTTATGGGTGATAGACAACACCTCTGTGTTCAATGTGCACAATATTCTCAGTGGATTCTCTGCAGCCCTGCGGGGAGTGCATATGTACAGTATAGTACTACTGTGTTATAAAGTAAATCTGAGACAGATGAATTTAAAGTTTTATACATACCTGGGGCTTCCTCCAGCCCCCTTCAGGCTAATTAGTCCCTTGCTGTCCTCCTCCTCCACCTGGATCTTCTGCTATGGGTCCACGTACTTGAGCCTGTCGGTCATAGTGCACATGCACACACTCCGCCGCTGGGAGCGTACTACACCTGCGCAGTACTATTGAGCAGGTGCAGAATGTTCCTGGCTGTGGGAGCGGCATGCGGCCGGACTGCGCAGACTGGCTGAATTACCAGGACTCATAGCAGAAGATCCAGGTGGAGGACAGCAAGGGACTGATTAGCCTGAAGGGGGCTGGATGAAGCCCCAGGTATGTATAAGGCCTAGTGCACACCAGAGCGATTCGGCAGCGTTTTTCGATCCGTTTGCAGATGTGGAAACGCTTGGGTAATGTATTTCAATGAGCTGGTGCACACCAGAGCGGGAGGCGTTTTGCATACACGCATACTCCCGGGCTGCTGCAGATTTTGGATTGCAGATGCGTTTCTGCCTCAATGTTAAGTATAGGAAAAACGCAAACCGCTCTGAAAAACGGCACTACAGAGCGGTTTTGCAGGTGTTTTTGTTACAGTAGCTGTTCAGTAACCGCTTTACTGTAACAATACATGAAATCTACTACACCAAAAACGCTGCCCAAAACCGCAAAATGCTAGCTGAAACGCTACAGAAAAACAAAAACCGTTTCAAAATCTGCTAGCATTTTGCGGATCTGCTAGCGGGTTTTGGTGTGCACCAGGCCTACAACTTTTCTTTTCATCCGTTTCCCTTTAATTCATAGTAACAAAACCAAATTTTAATAACCTCAAATTATTTGATTTCATGAGCAAAGGGAGTGCATACATTTGCATAAACCAGCATCAACGCAGAATTATTTCCATCTCATTGACCATCTCTATTAGTGACACAGCTTATGAGGCTTTATTCTTACAGCATAGATGTTATCTATATATGTTACGGCCAGAACCCGTAGTGTGGCCACTTCGGGTTCTGGCCGGCCAATGTGCGAAGTGGCCGCAGCGCAGCGGCCAATGTTAGAAATGGAATGTTACGCCGTCTCGCTGCGGCCAAATTGATGACAAGTTGCTTAATTTAATGAAATATAGCCGGCGGCAATGTAATAGATGAAGCCGCCGGCTTTCGCACTGCCTCCTCCTCTCCCCGATCGCCCCCCCCCGCCTCCCATACAATAAGTAGCAGCCGGCGGGGACACGCGTGTCCCGAGAGTTGTTCGTCGCGGCAGGGGAATCCTGCCGTTCCTGCAGAGCGGGTGCTGGCAGAAGCAATGTCTGCAGCCTTCCCGCTCTGCTGCCCTGCTGCGACGAACGACTCTCCGGCTGCATGTCCCCGGCTGCTACGCATATTGTATGGGAGGCGGGGAGAGGAGAGAGAGAGAGGCAGTGCGAAAGCCGGCGGCTTCATCTATTACATTGCCACTGGCTATATTTCATTAAATTATGCAAGTTGTCATCAATTTGGCCGCAGCGAGACGGCGTAACATTCCATTTCTATCATTGGCCGCTGCGCTGCAGCCACTTCGCACATTGGCCGGCCAGAACCCGAAGTTGCCGGCCAGAACTAGAAGTGGCCACACTACGGGTTCTGGCCGTAACATATATATAAAATCGGATGTATGTGTGTATGTGTGTATGTGCCGCGATCACTCAAACGGCTTGACCGATTTGAACGAAACTTGGTATGCAGATCCCTTACTACCTGGGATGATATGTTCTGGGGGTCTCGCGTCCCCCCTGCACACGTGGGCGAAGCTACAAATAGCAAATCAGATTTCACCCATTCAAGTCAATGGAAAAAATGGAAAAGGCTGCCATTCTCTCAGTATTCAAGCCAGAGTCCCCACACTTGGCACAGTGGGTCACTTGGTGACCGAGGTTACAAATCCAGGAAAAGTGGGCGGAGCATAAAACAGCCAATCAAATTTCAGCCATTCATTTTAAATGGGAAAAAATAAACTGCAGCCATTCTTAGACTGTTAATCACAGAGTTCTCAAACTTGCCACAGTTGGTCACTGGGTGAATACGATTAAGATTCAAGAAAGTGGGTGGAGCCTACGCCAGCCAATTAAAATTCACCTATTGATTTTCAAGGGGAATATTTAAACTGCTGCCATTCTTACATTTTTAATGACAGAGGCTTCAAACTTGCTACAGTCGGTCATTGGGTGACTGAGGTTCAAATTCACTAAAGGGCGGGGCCACAAACAGCCAATAAGCTTTCCTTGCTGGATAAACTGCTTCCATTCACACATTTTTGATGCCAGGAACCTTGAAAGCTCACAAACTTGGTCATTGAGTGACTCTGTGTCCCGGTTACAAAAAGTGGGCGGAGCCAAAAACATTTACTGGGAAAATATAAACCGCAGCCATTTTTACACTGTTAATGGCAGCGTTCTCAAACTTTGCACAGTTGGTCACTGGGTGAATGAGATTACGATTTTGGAAGGTGGGTGGAGCCTACAACAGCCAATAAAAATTCACCTTTTGATTTTCAAAGGGACTATTTAAGCTGCTACCATTCTCTTCTACTGTTAATAGCAGATGACTCAAACCTGGTACAATTGGTCACTGGGTGACTGGGGTTCAAATTCAGAAAGGGGGCGGAGCCACAGACAGATTTGTTTATTTTTCATTGGGAATATACAAAGTATTGATACCAAGGACCCCAAAGCTGATAAACTTGATAATTGAGTGACTGTATGTCAAGGTTAGAAAAAGTGGGCGGTGCCAACAACTACATTTTTAACATGGCAGGGTTCCCAATTTGACACAATTGGCCACTGGGTGACTGGGATGAATATTCAGAAATGTGGGTGGAGCCTACAACAGCCAATAAAAATGTACCTATTGATTTTCAAGGGGAATATTCACATTGCTACCATTCTTACACTGTTAATGGCAGAGGCCTCAAACCTGATACAATCAGTCATTGGGTGACTGGAGTCCAAATTCACTAAACGGGTGGAGCCACAAACAGCCAATCAGATTTGTTAGATTGATTTCAGCCATTCTGTTATTGGCAGGGTTCTCAAACTTGACACAGTTGGCCACTAGGTGGCTGGGACTAATATTCAGGAAAGTGGGTGGAGCCTACAGCAGCCAATCAAAATTCACCTTTTGATTTTCAAGGGGAATATTTACATTGCTGCCATTCATACACTCTTAATGGCAGAGGCCTCATATCTGGTACAGTCAGTCACTGGGAGACTGGGTTTAAATTCTGAAAAGGGAGCGGGCCAAAAACAGCCAATCAGATTTGTTTAATTTCAATGGTAAAATGCAACTTATTGATGCCAAGGACCCCAAAGCTCATAAAATTGGTCATTGAGTGGCTGTATGTCAAGATTACAAATAGTGGGCGGAGCCAAAAACAACTAACTTTTTTCATGGGGAAATGTAAACAGCAGCTTTTCTTACACTGTTAATGGCAGGGTTCTCAAACTTTGCACAGTTGCTCACTGGGTGACTAGGATTAATATTTGGAAAAGTAGGTGTGGCCTACAAGAGCCAATCACAAGTCACCTATTGATTTTCAAGGGGAATATTGAAACTGCAGTCATTCTTACACTGTTATTAGCAGAGGCCTCAAACCTGGTACAGTTGGTCGTTAAGTGTCTGGGGTTCAAATTCAGTAAAGGGGCAGAGCCACAAACAGCCAGATTTCTTTGCTGGATAAACTGCTTCCAGTCACACAATTTTTATACCAGGAACCCAAAAGCTCACAAACTTGGTCATTGACTGACTGTGTTTCAAGGTTACAAAAAGTGGGTGGAGTTAAAAACAGATTTTTCTGGGAAATTGTAAACTGCAGCCTTTCTTCACTGTTAATGGCAGGGTTCTCAAACTTTGCACAGCTGGTTACTGGGTGACTGGTATTAATATTCAGAAAAGTGGATGGAGTCTAAAAATGCCAATCAAAAATTACATGTCGCTTTTCAAGGAGAATATTAAAATTTCTGCAATTCTTGCACTGTTAATGGCACAGGCCTCTAACCTGGTACAGTTGGTAATTGGGTCATTGGGGTTGAGGTACAAATTCAGAAAAGGGGACCGAGCCACAAACCGTGAATCAGATTTCTTTCATTTCATGGGAAAATACAAATTATTGATGCCAAGGACCCGAAAGCTCACAAACTTGGTCACTGATTGACTGTGTGTCTTTGTTACAAACAGTGGGCGGAGCCAAAAACAAATTTCACTGGGAAAATGTAAACTGCAGCCATTTTTACACTGTTTATGGCAGGGTTCCCAAACTTTGCCCAGATTAATATTCAGGGAAGTGGGTGGGGCCCATAATAGCCAATCAAAATTCACCTGTTGATTTTCAAGTGGAATATTTAAATTGCTGCCATTTTTACACTGTTAATAGCAGAGGCCTCAAACCTGCTACAGTTGGTCATTGGGTGACTGGGGTTCAAATGCTGGAGAGGGGGTGAAGCCACAAACAGCCAATCTGATTTGTTTAATTTCTATTGGAATATACAAATTATTGATACCAAGGACCCCAAAGCTCCCAAACTTGGTCATCGAGTGTGCGTTAGGGTTAGAAAGTGAGCGGAGCCAATACCAGTCAAATACATTCCCGAGCAACGCCGGGTCATCAGTGGGTGGAGACAAATACAAATTTCACTAGGAAAATGTAAACTGCAGCCATTCTTACACTGTTAATGGCAGGGTTCTTAAACTTTGCACAGTTGGTCACTGGGTGACTGGGATTAATATTCAGAAAAGGGGGTGAAGCCTACAAAAGTGAATCAAACTTCACCTATTGCTTTTCAAGGGGAATATTTAATTGTTGCCATTCTTGCACTGTTAATGGCACAGGCCTCAAACCTGGTACAGTTGGTTATTGGGTGACTGGGGTTCAAATTCAGAAAAGGGGGTGGAGCCACAGACACTCAGATTTTTTTTCCTTTCATTGCAAATTATTCTTACCAAAGACCGCAAAGGTCACAAACTTGGTCATTAAGTAATTGTGTGTTAGGGTTAGAAAAAGTATGCGGAGCCAACACCAGCCAAATACATACCCGGGCAACGCCGGGCAATCAGCTAGTTTAGTATATATAAGAAATTTCTGTGTACACATATATACAGTCACAATCAGATATGTACATCTGACTTTAAAAATATGGGGACTGCAGCACAAGTAACTATTTTTTGATTGGTTTATTTCATTTTTGTGGACTAAGCACGGATATTACTGTATATATAAATGCTTTATGATTATTATTTATTATTATTATTTAGTATTTATATAGCGCCGACATATTACGCAGCGCTGTACAGTGTGTATATATATATATATATATATATATATATATATATATATATATATATATATATATATATTATATCTTGTCGCCAGACCTGTGCGTACATTATGATGACTGTTATCTGAGAAATTGAACATTTTATCATATTGTCTATTTTAATTACAGTTTAAATTCATTAGAAGTCGGTGCATTTTTTCCCGACTCAGACTCCAGGTACCCAAAATTGCTCCGACTCCACAGCCGTGAAAAAATATCAGCAATTTTATTCATTATTTTGACTACAGTTCTTCTTTAAGTAATATATAGCCTTGGGCAGTTGTCGAATCGCCAGACCTGTGCGCTAGGACATAGGCACACATTAGTCATATGCTGGAAAGCAGTGTGTTGTAGTTTGCAGCTCCAAAAGGATATGTCTGACTAGTAAACTAGGAAGTTGGTGTGGCTCCCGCTCATCCAGATGAAAACATTTTGTGTTTTGTTTTTTTGTCTTGTCTCTTGTTTACGGTCCATTCCTCTATTGTTATTCTTTTCTGGCTAAACAGCAAAAATTACTCCAGTTGTGTTGCAAATATCAAAGACTTGTTTTTGTCAATAATGCTGTTTGCACAATCTGCAGAACAAGCCAGAATGAAGAGGGCCGGCCTATGTTGAGATGACCATATGAGGTCAGGAGTGTGTCACTTGTGGCGGTGGTGGTCTGGTGACTCCTCCAAGCCTATGGGATCTCCCGCCATCCTGGGAGTTAGCCTTATGATTGGGTTGTCATGTTCTCTGTGATTTATGAAGAGGAACTGGAGCTGTGGAGACCACCTTGCCTCTTCAAGAACATTTACTCTAAACATTTGTGTTGTTGCATTAACTTCCCCTAACTGCTCTGCTTTTACAAGCCCTCTGTCACAGGATGGATGGCTGGTGTAGTTTATTTATCCTTGTGTGTTAAGTAAGCAGATGGACTCCATGGTATTCTGTTCAGGCAATGGTGAGGACAGATCTGTATGTTTAGACGGCTTATTTCTCAAGGGGTTGTCATGTGAAGTTTTTTGCGTTTTTGTTCACTGATGAACTTTTAAGTATAGGCTTTGAAAAAATGTCATGCTTAAATTAGGCATTTAATTATTTATTTTTAAGTATTCATATAGTGCCAACATATTATGTAGTGCTGTACAGAGTATTATTATTATTATTATTATTGATTTATAAAGCGCCAACATATTCCGTGGCGCTGTACAAAGTAAGAAACAAACATGGGGTACATAATAATACAGACAATGGTGTACACCAATATACAAGTTACATAATTGGTGACAAAATACAAAGAATGATACAAAATACAAATGATAGAATTGGTAATGACAGTGATAAAATTAACATGATGAATAAAATGTATAATGGTTACCAAGACACAAAAGGGGGAGAGAGCCCTGCCCTTGCGAGCTTACAATCTAAAGGGAATGGGGGGGGGGGGGGACAGGAGGAGGGGTAGTATGCAGCAAATATATAGAGGCTTTGTGTTTTAGGATACCTAGTAGGAGTGCAATTTGGTCTTAGTACAAAGGGAAGTGGCCTAAGGTAGAGCATATGCTTGTCGGAACAAGTGTGTTTTTAGAGAGCGTTTAAAGGTAACAAAGGTTGGCCAGTGACGGATGTGTTGTGGGAGGGCATTCCAGAGGAGGGGTGAAGCGCGTGCGAAGTCTTGTGAATGAGAGGAGTTGATTCTAGAGGAGGACAACAGAAGATCATGTGCCGATCTGAGATTGCGATTGGGTTTGTATCTGGAGATTAGTGAGGATATATTCCGGGGAGAGAGATTGTGGAGAGCTTTGTAGGTTAGGGTTAGGAGTTTGAACTGAATCCTCTGGTTAATTTGCAGCCAGTGAAGAGCTTGACAAAGAGGGTCGGCAGAGGAAGATCGAGAAGAAAGATGAATGAGACGAGCAGCTGAGTTCAGTACCGACTGGAGCGGGGCTAGTTTGTTAGACGGTAGTCCACAAAGTAGTACGTTGCAGTAGTCCAGACGAGAAATTATGAGAGCATGTATTAACATTTTAGTTGTCTTGAGTGAGAAAGGGACGGATGCGAGATATGTTTTTGAGTTGGAGATGGCAGGAGCTGGTTATGGAGTGAACATGAGGAATAAAAGAGAGAGATGAGTCGAATATCACCCCCAAGCACCGAGCTTTGGAAACTGAAGTTATGGGAGTGTTATTAACATTTATTGTTACTTCAGGCAGGGAGGTGGACAGAGACGGTGGAAAAATTATTAGTTCTGTTCTACTCATATTAAGTTTTAGGAAGCGAGAGGACATGAAGGAGGATATAGCAGACAAGTAGTCAGGAACACGTTTAAGGAGGGAGTTGAGGTCTGGGCCAGAGAGGTACAGTTGTGTATCGTCTGCATAGAGGTGGTATTGAAACCCGAATGAGTTGATTAAATCATCAAGACCATGCATGTAGATGGAAAAGAGGAGGGGACCAAGGACAGAGCCTTGGGAAACCCCGACAGACAAAGCATGAGGAGAAGAGATCTGATCTGAGTAGGAGACTGTGAAGGACCTTCCAGAGAGGTAGGAAGATAACCATGTGAGAGCAAGGCCCTTTATTCCGACATTTGAAAGTATTTGTAGGAGTAAGGTGTGGTCGTCAGTATCAAATGCTGATGACGGGTCAAGAAGGATGAGTATGGAAAATTTACCTTTGGATTTGGCTGTAAGAAGGTCATTGGCCACTTTGGTAAGGGCTGTTTCCGTGGAGTGGTTAGAGTGAAAGCCAGACTGGAACTGATCAAGTAGGGAGTTAGCAGATAAATAATGGCTTAATTCTGCATGTATATGGCGTTCAAGTAGTTTGGATGCAAATGGGAGAAGTGACACTGGGCGGTAGTTGGCAAGTGTGGTAGGATCTAGAGAAGGTTTTTTTAAGTAGTGGTGTCACAACAGCTTTTTTGAGTGTGGACGGAAAGATGCCAGTAGAGAGGGACAGGTTAAATAGCGTTGTTAGTGCAGGCAAGAGAAATGAGGATAGCTGCGGAATGAAATGGGAGGGAATAGGATCCAGAGAACAGGTGGTTAGATTAGCTTTGGCAATTATAGAGGAAAGAGAGTGTTCAGAGAGTGGAGAGAAGGCAGTTAGAGAACAGTCAATGAGAGGTGTGGAGGTGGGATTTGAGGGCTGAGAGTATGTTGTCTTGTCACTAACTGTTCCTCAGAGGGGCTCACAATCTAGTCTCCACCATAGTCATATGTCTATGTATGTATCATGTAGTGTATGTATCATAGTCTAGGGGGAAGCCAATGAACTTATCTATATTTTTTTGGGATGTGGGAGGAAACCAGAGTGCCCAGAGAAAACCCACACAGACACGTGGAGTACTTACCAACTCCTTGCAGGTGATTGACCTGGCTGGGATTTGAACCGAGGACCCAGTGCTGCAAGGTGAGAACGCTAACCACTACGCCACCATGCTGCCCTTTATAGTCATATACAGTATTAACTGTAAGAGAAAGTTAGAAGAATGTGAAAGTTAATTAACTCCCTCTAGAGAATGCTGCATAGAAATGGCATGCACATTTTTGCAGCTTGGAATTGGACTAGTCAGTTGGAATTAACATTGGCCATGTCCAGAGTGCTTGCCTTATTAGCTTAATGCCTGGAACACACTATCCAATCAACCCCCTTCACCAGTTGCATGACGTCACTCTGGCCACTCTGTCAGTCCTCCTACCCCTGCCTAGCAAAAGAGCACACCGCTAGTCTAAAGGCTAATGACCAGGGCCGGCCTGCTCATGAGGCGGGGTGAAACATTTGCCTCAGGCGGCAAATCTGGGGGGCGGCACCCGCCTGTCCATAGACGCTGCTGCTGGGGGCCGCCTGCCGAGCTGGAGAGGTAGCGGGCAGAAAGAGGGGTCGAACCCCCTCCCTCGCCTGGGTCCTCCAATCTGCGCTCCTTCTCCAGCGTTACGTACGAACCTGCATCTGATGAAGAGGCAACGGGCGGGGGAATCACTCACCTCTTCCACATTCCATCGCGTGCTCCACTGACGTCACTTTCGGCAACGCCGCCCACTGTATTGTAAGTGGACGGCCTTGCAGGAAGTGACGTCAGTGGAGCGCACGATGGAACGCGGAAGAGGTGAGTGATTCCCCCGCCCGTTGCCTCTTCAAATCTTCATCATATGCAGGCTCGTACGTAACGCTGGAGGAGGAGCGCAGATCGGGGGACCCAGGCGAGGGAGGGGGGGGTCCGACCCCCCCCTCCCCGCCGCTAGGCCCAATACCCCTTTTCTGCCCGCTACCCCTCCAGCTCGCCCCCCCCACGGCTTGGGGGGGGGCGATTTTTTTTCTAATTTTGCCTCAGGCGGCAAAAAGTCTAGGGCCAGCCCTGCTAATGACGCATCTGTAGTGTGACAGCCCTGCAACGTTGCCTCGTGTGTGCAATTGTGGTCAAGGGAAAATGTGGGAGCATCAGCAATGTGTCTGAAAAGGGTTCAGTGCCAAGTGAAAGCAAGTCAGTCAGTATGGTATGGTCTTGTATAGTGTGGGTTAACAGTTGACAGCATGGGGATATACAGTAAGTCTAATTCTTATTTTTAGTAGACGCTAGCCTGATGTAGGCCAACAGCTTTTAATAACGCCAGAAGTTAATTCCATAGGGTAAGGATGGTTCATTTTACTTTGTTCCTAGGTGGTAAGGAGAGAAGGTTGTTGATCTAATGACTTTGGGTATGCTTAATGATTATTATTTTCTCTGTTGCCTCACAGGTTGGTGGTGAAGTCTATGTAGGATGGTTTCTATCTACAATTGGATTTTGAACAAAGTCCTCATTCTGAGAAACGGCCTAGTGGGCTTGCGGGAAGTAGAACCTGCTCTGCCGCACCCTTGGTCTCTAAAGTCGCCTTTCGAGAGATGGACGATTTACTCCAAAGTCTTGCTTGCAGCCTCCATCATTTGTTTTATTACATTCCTCATTCTTCATCTTGGTAAAAGAACTGCTGTTAGTGCTGCAGCTTTGGTCAGACGACCATCAGCTCCTGCTTTAAAGACCCCGGTTTTATGTGAGCGCACTCTTCTGGACATGTGGCGATATTACCTGGTTCTGCTGCTCATACTCTGCTTGTTCTTCTCTGTCCCTTGGGAGTGGTTCCGGCTATACAAGATAGAAGTGGCCAAGAAGACCAGAGTACTTTCTGAGGTAAACCTATAATATAAAATATAAGAAGTGTAGCTATACATTAGGTAACTTACAATACATTTGGTAAATTGCAGTTCTTTTGCTTCCAGAAGTAGCCTGGTCTACTTTCATACTACCTTCTTTGTTTCATGAAATTCAGAACACTGACCTTCCTCTGTAGAGACTGCTGTCCAAGGTGCTGAGAACTTCTGAGTTGATGGGTTTTCTGTCACTGGGAGGCTGGTGGTCATAGCTTGGTCACTCTCTGAGGAGGATCTCTCAAGATGGGTGCTGAGAAAATTGGAGAAAATGTTAAAACCTTGTCTAGAACAGCTAACAGTTTCCAGCCGTTTGAGGAAACCAGGATTCTGATTTGTTCTGGGATACTGCTCTACCATTGCCCCAATGTTTTTGTACCCAGCTTGACAAAGCCCCTCTAATGCCATACTTGGTGAGCAGTTTTAAAGTGCAAACAAATTTAAATGCAAGTCGTCATGTAATCTCGTTGGGAGGGAGGAAGGCGCCCCAAAACATACTGTATAAAACACTTAAAAACAATTTACAAGGTAAGAGGTAGTTTTATTTAACCACTAGGCGACCGCGTCACGCCGATGGGCGTGCACGCAGCGCCAACCCCAAGACCGCCTAACGCCGATCGACATGAAGCCCTTGGGGCGTGGTTGCAGGCGATCATGCGCGCGCATCTTCGCTTGGATGACTGAGCTCCGCTCCACCTTCAGTCTTCCAGCGCCGATCGCCGGTCGGAGACTGTTAGACTGCGAAACATTAGACGCAGTCTATTAACACAGTACAGCTCTGCGATCAAAGGCAGCGCTTTACTGGGGACAGCCATGTGACACGGCTAAAGCCTATCACAGCCGATCACTGTAACTGACTGACGGGGGAGGGTGGGGAAAATAATAATAAAAAAAAAATAAAAAATAAAAAAAAAGCGTTTTTTTTCCTCCCCTTATAAAAAGAGAAAAATCTTTGTAAAAAAAAAAAATTAAACATTGGGGGAGCGATCAGTTCCCATCAACAGAGCTTTCTGTTGGTGGGGTCTGATCGCTCCCCCAATGTTTATTTGATGGGATCATTTGTGTGCTGAGTTGTGCGACCCTGCAGAGAGGCCTTAAAGGGAACCAGAGACGAAGCAACCTCATGTATTTTACCATATATATCAATGGAAACATGACAGTAAACGCCTACCCTGCTCTCTGTTTCATTCTGCTCTGCTAAATCTGCCTGTTATCAGCCCTGATAAGAATCCCCTACTGAGCATTCTGTCTAGCTTTTCCCGGAATGATTATAGCTGAGCCAGTCTTCTGTGATGTCTTTTTAAGCCCAAGTCTGCCCCCTTGTGGCTCTGCTTTGCTGCTTCGAGGATAACTAGCAGCAAAGCAGAGCCGCAAGGGGGCAGACTCCGGCTTAGGTTTAGACACCACCAGGGGGGTCTTAGGTTTAGACACCACCAGGGGGGTCTTAGGTTTAGACACCACCAGGGGGGTCTTAGGTTTAGGCACCACCAGGGGGGTCTTAGGTTTAGGCACCACCAGGGGGGTCTTAGGTTTAGGCACCACCAGGGGGTCTTAGGTTTAGGCACCACCAGGGGGGTCTTAGGTTTAGGCACCACCAGGGGGGTCTTAGGTTTAGGCACCACCAGGGGGGTCTTAGGTTTAGGCACCACCAGGGGGGTCTTAGGTTTAGGCACCACCAGGGGAGTCTTAGGTTTAGGCACCACCAGGGGGGTGGTTAGGGTTAGGCACCACCAGGAGGGTCTAGGGGTTAGGGATAGGAACAGGGAGGGCTGTGTATGAGAGTAAGGTTAGATATAGTTACAGCACAATATGTGTAATATATACAATTTATAACATTATGTATATTAATACAAAGGGGGGGGGGGTCTAGGTGTTAGGGATAGGGCTAAGGAGAGATCTGTGTGAGCTGAAAGTTGGGTATAATTGCTGTTAAATACCTTTAAAATCTACTATTCTATTACTATGCTTAATAGCAGAGTAAATATCGTTTTTATTATAGACGCTATTTGAAGTTTTAATACACTATCCGTTTGTGGTTATACACGCCATTTCACATTTCTTTCAACAATACGTTGTTATACACGCGATTTGATGTTTTACTACAGAAAACTGTTCTTGTTATAGACGGTATTTTGCCGTTTAATATACGTTCATTACAGCGATACAGCACTATATTTTCGTTTACAACGCAACTAAGGGAAAACATTGTTTTACATTATAACGTATAAATTCGGCTACAACCTGCGCCCTTTTTTCCATGCGCCCTTCTTCAATATGCTCTGCACTAATTGCTAAATTCCAGAGTTCCCCAATTCCAGCAATTCTCTCTCTCACAATTCCTGGTGTGTTATGACAATCAACATCTGCTGTCACCTCACCTGATGATCCATTCCTCTGTATCATGATCATACAAGTTGATGTGAGAAATACCAGGGATTTACATTACAAAGCAGATCGAACTAAGTTCCCCTGAGTTTTAATGCTGGCATTCACAGACATTAGTGAACTCTGCTAGTTTCTTCACTTTCTCCTTTACAGCTGTGACACTGACCCCAGCAGCTGTAAATTACACTTTCTTATCTCTGGTCTACCTAAATATAAGGGCTTTAGGGTTTTTTTCTTCCTAGCCAGCAGTGGTCTCAGTTAACTCTTACTTGACTCATTTTCTGTCCTTCAGTTCCTACCATCTATGAGAACTGCAGGAATAAAAATGCTGTTTGCTTTCCGTTCATTGCTAAACTGTCACAGTCACCTGAGCTGTTACTACCTCTATGCTAGTGTGTATGGTTTGGCATCCTTCTCCTTTCCCGTAGCAGTAGAGCATAGTACCATCTTAGCCATCAGTGAAAGCAGAGAGTTTTGAATCAGGATGATACCATTTATTGGCTTAAAAGAAAAAAAGTAATCTTTCTGGGAATAAGCCTTCTTCAGACTTTGTTCCCGTATACTGTCAATATGTTAGAGCACACCACCATATGTACTTTCAACATTCAAAAGAGATACATAGATTTTTCAGCTAATGTAAATAAATATCATTCAGATGCTTTAAAGTGTAGCTGAACTCTAGCACAGGACAGAAGGAAAACATAGAAAAATCCACCTTGTATGTTTTTAGAGAGCCTGTGTAATTCCCCCTCATCTGTGTCTAATCTGAAGTTGTAGTTTGATCTCTCCCCTGCGTCCCCTGACTGCCACAAACTCTAAGCTCATTTGAAAGCACAGGATGTTAACAATATGTCTGCTTCCATGAAAGCAGGAAGTAGAAACACTGGAGATTTATTGCAGGATTTGTATCAGCTGTAACAAAGAAATGTTTTTTAAAGGTTATTATGTTGTTGTGTATCTTTTGAAGCAGAGAGGAAGTTCTGAGTTCAGGTCCGCTCTAATTACAACCAAACATCCAAAGTGGGTATTGAGAGGATGTTTGCTACATACCTGTTCTCTGTTTTGAATGGCTTCTCTCCATTGAGCTGCCCTGCCACCTGTTTGTGGCTCTGACTGCAGCGAGTTGCACAGAGGACAAAGAAGCAGCGCATGCTCTGGCCAATTGCGACTTGCGCAAGTTTTCTGCTCCTGCCCAGATGAACACAGCAACCAAGGCCAGTATAGTGTTATGCATTCTTGACAAGTACATACATCAGCATCCTTTCTCAAGTATGCATGCCCAGAACACTATTGGCTGCTGTGTACATTCAGGCAGGAGCGCAAATTGCAGGAATTACTGAGCAGACAGAGCATCCACTGATTCTTTGCTGAATGGGAGGCAGAGCAGCACAACTGAAATGAGCCCATTCAAACCAATGATCGCTAGTCAGTGTTGGACAGAATGTTTTTTGGCGGGGGGGGTAGGTGACAGCAGGCCTAGGGCACTGGAAAGTACAAATCTGGCCCTGCACACAGTGGGGGCAGTTGTGCTAAGTGAGGCCTAGTGCACACCGAGCGGTTTTTGGACGATCTGCCGGCCGCATCCGCCTGGAAAAACGCTTGGCTAATGTATTGCAATGGGATGGTGCACACCGGCGGTTTGAGGTTTTTTTCAAGCCGCAAACGCGCCTCCTGCTGCGCGTTTGCGGATTTCGGAAGCGTTTCGTCCTCAATGTAAAGTATAGGAAAAACGCAAACTGCTCTGAAAAACGCTACTTCTGAGCGGTTTGCCAGGCATTTTTGTTACAGAAGCTGTTCAGTAACAGCTTTTACTGTAACAAAATGTGTAATCTGCTACACAAAAACGCACCCAAAACCGCTAGGTATGTTTAGAAAACCTCTCTAAACATACCTAGAATCGCTCTGAAATCAGCTCCCAAAACCGCTAGCGTATTGCGGATCTGCTAGCGGTTTTGGTGTGCACTGGGCCTGAGACAGTATTTGTGTTTGGAGCCTGTTTGTCAGGAGCTGGCAGAGATGTGTGTGTTGGGGGAAGGGAGGGGGGTGGTCTCGCTTCACACCATTGGTGGCAGTTGTGCTAAGTGAGACAGTATTTGTGTTTGGAGCCTGTTTGTCAGGAGTTGCGGTCTGTCTCTGACAAATGGCCGCACTTTCTAAACACTCTCTGCTCTGTTTATTTTCACTGCTACCACAGTCCTCACTAGCAGAGTAAATGGAGAGGACATGGCAAGGCTTGATGGAGACCATAGAAGGCAGTCTGGTATGCGTGCTCGGGGCTCGGGTGGCCTATACTTGTTCTTCAAGAGGCCCTGTAGTGACATATAGCAGAATGTAGTAAAGAGTCCATGTAGTGACATATAGCAGAATGTAGTGACATATAGCACAATGCAGTAAAGATGCCCTGTAGTGACCTATAGCAAAATGCAGTAAAGAGGCATTGTAGTGACATATAGTAGAATGCAGTAAATTATTCTGGACACCCACTTTTACGGTAATTTTTCCTGGTTTCAGCATCAGAAACACTTGTTATCTTTATATGGTGGCTGAATAGTGTGTGGTGGCTCGATAGTGCACTGGTTAAGGGCCCTGCCTCTGATACAGGCGACCTGGGTTCAAATCTCGGCTCTGCCTGATCAGTAAGCCAGCACCTATTCAGTAGGAGACCTTAGGCAAGTCTCCCTAACACTACGACTGCCTATAGAGCGCGTCCTAGTGGCTGCAGCTCTGGCGCTTTGAGTCCCCCACGAGAAAAGCGCAATATAAATGTTCTGTGTTTGTTTGTCTGTGCTATATATATATATGTAGCCACGCCCTCCCAGTGATGTCACAGCCTAGGCTTATTAGATATGCAAAATTCTTTTTAGAGCATTCTGGGAGACCAAGTGTGAACTCTTAGTAAACATTCCTCAGTGATGCACTTGCCAGCGGTAAAGATGTCGCCACCTGTGATCAATTTCAGAATGTAAATCTGGGTGAGGAAAATTTTTTACGATGGGCAACCGCTGGCTAAATAATTTACAAATTGTTATTTAACCATTGTTATTTTGACTACAATTCCTCTTGTAGTAACATGTTGTGTTTGGCGTAACGAGCAGGTTTATCCTCTCACACATACCTCACTGGAGACTGGATGATTGAAGCTCTTACTCTGCGGCTTGTTATTTTACGTCTGTTCAGTTTACGTTGGAGCGTAATATAGTGGGGCGTGGGCTTTCATTGATTGGTGATATTTACCATTCACAGTTAATCTGCTCTTTAATTTCAGAATGTAAATCGGGGCGAGGAAAGATCGAACAATGGGCAAACACTAACCCTAAACAATTTATTAATGAACATTGTAAGAAAATAAGCAAATCTATAAATGACGTTGTTTTCACTCCTTCAGCATGATTGCTGTGGGGTTCTGCTAAGCTTACACAGCAGAGAAAGCAGGGAAATGTCTGAGACCCAACACTTGTGAACTGACACACATTCTCTTCAGATAATCGCAGTGATACTGTCATGCACGGGCAGGGCACAGGGATACTGCCATGCACAGGCAGGGCACGGGGATACTACCTTGCACAGGCAGGGCACGGTGATACTGCCATGCACAGGCAGGGCACGGGGATACTGCCATGCACAGGCAGGGCACGGGGATACTGCCATGCACAGGCAGGGCACGGGGATACTGCCATGCACAGGCAGGGCACGGGGATACTGCCATGCACAGGCGGGGCACGGGGATACTGCCATGCACAGGCGGGGCACGGGGATACTGCCATGCACAGGCGGGGCACGGGGATACTGCCACGTACAGACAAGGCACGGGGATACTGCCACGCACAGGCAGGGCATGGTGTTAGTGCCATGCACAGACGGCGCACAGTGATGCTGCCACGCACAGACAGGGCGCACGGTGATTTCCTTCTCGTCCCCACCGCCACTGCTGGTACCTTCTGGAAGTTTGCAGCCATGCTTCCTTCACACATGAGCAAGGCCCTACTGAACCCATAGCAAGTATGGCCGCCCCGTGCAGTAGTACAGAGCCGCTTGTGCACCAACAGCTTCAGATAACTACACAGATGAAGCTCTATGCATGCAGACGCAGTCCAACCACACTCCTACATGGTGGGAAGCACGGTCACTATATGTTCCGGGGGTCCCAGCTCGGCAACTGCGGCGAGGAGGGCATACATATGATTAAATGCAGATTTCAAGAAAGAGCAAAAGCAGGAGGAAAGCTGGCACTGCTGTAGTGGCTTCATTTATTATTGCAAGCAAGAAGCTTTTAAATCAGGATGAGAACACAGTGCAAACCCTACTGCTATTATTATTGCAAAACATCAAGTTCAAAAAGTAAAAAATTTATTTGTACAAAATTGCGTGAAAAATGATGCACATACCAAAGTGAGTGAGGAGGTGCTGCGGATGTCGGTGGGTGTCGGGTATAGGATGCCTGATGGCTTTTTCGCGCACAAACTGCGCTTCTACGGAGGCGGAGTTCCCAATGCGAATGGCTTCTGGTTAAATAGCGGCAGAAAGCCAGCGTGTGACGTCACGTCACGTGTTAGCGCCGCCCTAGCTTACGCAATACGTACGCGTACGTCATGTTGCATATGCGTCCGGCCGCACGACCCCTTTAGCTTTCTCTTACGGGTGGCATCAGCGACCTGGCACCTGGTTTGATTCATTTGTGCACCATGTGCACCATGGAACACTTGCACTTATTTATGTCTTTCAGGAATCTTCTGACTTCACACTTTTACACTGCTTTCACCTCTCCCTCTTTGCCCCACTTTTTACTCCTCCATAGAAGCGCAGTTTGTGCGCGAAACAGCCGTCAGGCATTCTATACCCAGCACCCACCGACATCCGCAGCACCTCCTCACTCTGGTATGTGCATAATTGTTCATGCAATTTTGTACAAAGACATTTTTGCAATAATAAATGAAGCCACTACAGCAGTGCCAGCTTTCCTCCTGCTTTTGCTCTTTCTTGAAATCTGCATCGAATCACTATTTCTATTAGCTTGAGCACGCTGGCAAAGGGCCTACAAGTGGAGGAGCTTATTATCTCACTAGTGCACGTTCTACAGCTGAACTGTATCCACACTGCAGTGCCAACCCACCACCATCTTCTGCATTTGCCATACATATGATTAAGCTGCCAGGAGATTTGGGCGCAGGGTAAAGACGAAAAACTGCTCCCCCTGCTCCTGCCCAAGTCCCGGTGGCCTTTATTACTATTCCCCCTCCAGACCACCGTGGATAGTGGAGGACAGATGCTATTGCTGGCATCCAAATAGTGTTTTTTTTTTTTTTGTTCTTTTCTATTTTTTAGTAATTTGCGCTCCGTCTTCTGACGGCGCCCAAATGACTTGCTGAGCACTGCTATAGCTGTAATTCCTATTATGGCCTATGGTGGCACCAGCAAAGTTTTTGGAGCTCTTCTCACAGCACTCCGCGCAAGGAGGACGATGCGGGAAGCCTCTGGACTATCCAGACGCTTCCTGCTACCTAAGCAAGTATCTGCTTTTGCTTGCAGGTTTCATCTCGGGCACGGTCCTTACACATCAGAAAAAGGAGATTTCAGCGCAAGTACTTATCACACTGAAACAGACATTCATTTATAACATTATAAAAAAAAATTAGGTGAATTTCCTAGAAAGCACAGCTTGCATTTTACGAGGCTGAAAGGTCAGAATAATGTTATTTAGCTGGAAGTGAAGGTATGGTGTAGTCTGACGAGTACCAGCACACCGCGTCACGCCCGCTACCCACCTGCAACAACATGTGACCCGATTAGTGGGTGCAGCGCTCATAGAAGTGGCGTCAGAAACACAAGCATCTTCCATGTGGTAATGTTACTGGACCAACCTCATTTTTCTTCCAAGAGGTGACAGCTGTCAAACGCTCGCCGCCTGATGAATGGGCATCTGGAATTGCAAATCGGAACAGATCAGGTGCGGTAAAGACGTAGGGCAGTCGGATAACTCATTATGAGACTTTTTTTTTTTTTTTTTTATTAATGTGCTGTTTTTGCGTTCTCCTTCTGTGTGATCTGAGGACTCTTCTGTGAGTAACAAAGAACCTGATTCAGGAATATTAACACACAATGTATCCTGTGAAACGGACTAAAAGTTAACTTTTATTGATAAATTGTTAAAAAGCTTAAAAATAAGCTAAAGTGGAGTAACAGCGTTTGATTGCTTAATGTGGGGGCAAGGACTCAGGTAAGTATAAATGAGGATTACCCCTCAAAAGCCCTCCAACATTACTGATTCAACAGAAACTAAATACCAGTGACTGACTAATTAATGTAGGGGCATACTTGGGTAAGTATAAATGGTGAATGAGGTTTGAACCTCAAAAGACCACTACCATTGTACAAAAATGCAAATACACACTACCACCACCTAAAACCCGACATGTTTCACTTCAAATAGGGAAGCTTTATCAAGGGAAAAATATACAGTGCAAGAGTGCAAAACCTAGTACTAAGGTGCATAAATACATCAAGAAAAATAAAAACAGTGCATGGTATAGCAATATGGCTATATAGTAGCGGCCATGGCTACTTTCAGTCCACTGTGGGCTTCATCCTGAAACCTGCCAATTGGCCACAAGCAGCAAACCCCCCATATTCAAAAGAATTGCGTACTCTGCTGTTATTCATACTAAACAGCCACCCACAACTGCACAACCCACTCTAAGCCACAGCACACTGGTGCTTCCAGGTCCATGTCTATATTGCAAAAATTAAGCACCTCATTCCTTCAGAGGAACTTTGAACCCTAGTTCATGCCTTCATCGCATCATGGCTGAACTTCTGAAAATCCCTCTATGCAGGCCCTCCAAATAAAGACCTGCACCGCCTGCAGCCAGTACAGAATGCTGCCGCAAGACTCTTACCAACCAACGCTGCCATTGCACTTAACACCGATCCTCTGCTCTCTACACTGGCTACCCATAAAATGGCCTTATCAAAATGGGCATCCTAACATTCAAATCTCTATACAATCTAGGCACCGGATACCTGAAGGATTTGTTGCAGCTGCGTTACACCTCCCACAACCTCTGATCAACCGGATGCTAATTGGTAAGCCTGCACTTTGAAGGGGGTGGAAAAATCTAAAGTCCATATGGTGTCAAAGCTCTTATCTACATTAGGAAGAGAGTCTGTTCTGAGGACTTTAGCTTTTGGCAGCTTGCAGGACTTTAATATTTCTTGCGCAGATATTTATACAGACTATCTAAAGCCTTTAGTTTGTTTATTGAATGGGGTCTGCTATCTTACTGGGCTTATACATACCAGGGTCATTCTCCAGCCTGGAATACTGGACATGCTCCCAACAACATTGTTTTCATAGTGGAGGATACTGGCCCAACATATTGTGCTGCCTCCTTACTGCCTGTGCTATGGAACTGTAACACGTAGCCTTCATTTATAGGACAAGCTGTACAGAACTTCCTGCCGTAGTTTTGCTGTCCTGCTGCTTCCGCGGAGGCGGGACTTCTAGTTCCTGAGCAAGCAAGTGAGGCTGTTCTGCGTAACATACAGAAGACTTCTTGCTAAGCAATTGGAGACACTTACCTTGTCCAGAGATTCAGAGTGAGAAGAGGTTTCAGTACTGCTTCTCAAATTTGTCTTGCCATTCTGCCAAACTATTGTTGTGTGTTCTACCTGCTGGAGGAGAGAGGGGGCAGTGGTGGCAAATTACAGTTGAAAACGCAAATTAGATTTTTTTTTTTTTTATTTATTGTATTTATAAAGTGCCAACATAAAAAATAAAGGGAACCTGAAATTAGTGTAATATGGAGGCTGTCCTATTTATTTCCTTTTAAGCAATACCAGTTGCCTGGCTATCCTGAACCTTTTGCCTCTTAATACTTTCAGCCATAGACCCTGAACAAGCATGCTGCAGATCAGGTGTTTCTGACATTGTCAACTCTGAGACTAGCTGCATGCTTGTTACTGGTGTACTTCACACACTTCTGCCGCCAAATAGATCATCAGGGCTGCCAGGCAACTGGTATTGTTTAAAAGGAAATAAACATGGCAGCCTCCATATTTTTCTCCCTCCAGGTTCCTTTTAAAGTGGACCTGAACTCAGAACGTCCCCTTTGCTCTAAAAGATATGCAACAGTATAATAACTTTTAAAGACATTTTTTTGTTACAGGTGATACAAATTCTGAAATAAAACTGCACTGTTTCTACTTCCTGATTTCATGGAAGCAGACATATTGTTAACTTCCTGTGCGTTCTGCAGGGGCAGTCAGGTGACACAGGGAAGAGATCAAATTACAACTTGTGATTAGACACACCTGAGGGGGAATTAGACAGGCTA
Organism: Hyperolius riggenbachi; assembly: GCF_040937935.1. Lineage (NCBI taxonomy): Eukaryota > Metazoa > Chordata > Amphibia > Anura > Hyperoliidae > Hyperolius > Hyperolius riggenbachi. The sequence goes on from NC_090657.1 coordinate 169,243,095, forward strand.
AACTCTCTAAAATACATACTGGGTGCATTTCTTTGTTTTCCTTTTGTCCTGTGCAAGAGTTCAGGTCCACTTTTACAATCTAAAGTAGTAGTAATAATCTTCAACTTTAGCTCCCTCTGGTGGCCTTTGATGAGATGTATTGAAGACTGTGCAACTGCTTGGAGGTGTTGGGTCGTGCACTTTGGTTGACGGTTGTGAGATTGCGTAGTTGTAGTTGTTAACTGTGGAGATGGTCAATGAGGTGCCAGTTTTTCTGACTTGTATACAAATTGTATGCAGCTTGGGCCTGGACCAAATCATCAGATCAAAATTGGCAGGAACTAAATTTGATTGGCCTAATTACAAGCTGTAAATAATTTACAGAACTTTAGAGAAAAATGGATTCTCATTTACCATCTCTACCAGTTGTACATTCCTCATATTGTATGGAAGCTTGGAAATGGCCCAATCAAAAGCAGCAGGAAATGCATGTCATATTCTAAGATGCATAAGCTTTGCATGCATGTTGGAATGCTTAGCATCTTTATGGTTGCTGCCAGTGTGTCAGGGCCATATCTAGGCTTTTTGTCACCCCATGTCATGGCAGATTATCATGCAGCAGAAACTGTGCTCTCACCTCCCCACCCAGTGCTATTCCTCAGCCTGTCCGCTCACTGCTCAGGCAAGTGCCCGGCATCGCCTACTGCATGTCACATGATTACACATGACATGAAAAGTGTGAGGTTTCAGCACTAGAGGGAGCAGGAAACAGACAGTGTGTTCTCACAGTCCTGGAACTTATGCTATCCGGACCTTGTGATGTCAGCTCTCCAGGGACTGGCAATGCTGCTGCTCATGAGGACACCAAACTTTCTGCTGCTGCACACATGCAGAAGAAGCAGCTATTTGAACACCTGGTGGGGGGTTTCATTTAAGGGTGGGGATTAATCCAGGGGCATAGCGCCCCCCAAGGCCAATGGCACTCTAGGCAATGGCCTGGAATGTCTTCGGTTAAAAATGTCCCTGCAGTGTGTTGCAGCAAACATTAATTTTTGTGTACATTAGTGCTGTAGATAAACTGAATCTATAACACAGTTAAATACTTTTGCTTTTTTGTGAGATGTTGGCATTAGTGATGCTCAAGGGGAGGTCTCCAGGGTTGGGCAGGTAGGACAGTTGCATAACTTCTGATCTAGATTACGGGCAGAGGTCCTCCATGAACTACTTTGGTAAATTAGGGCTGGTATGTGTGAATGCCTCGGGTTAATTTTCAATTACTATTTTAATATCCTCATCTTGCCGTATCTGAGAATAAATAATCTGAGTGTTGATAAGAGTTGATGAGCAGCACAATGGCATGTTCCTACTGGCTGCCTCTTCTGAGTACAGCAAGGAGATATACCGTGAATCCCCTCCAGCAGCTGACTTCAAACGCTATTCCCCTGGCTTTGCTGTCTGATAGACTAAACGTGTCTTCTCATGCACCTGGGAACTCCATCAATCTTCCTGCTTTATACTCCTGTCTGAAGGTGTGAAAAGTGCCACAGAACATTGTTCTGCTCTTAAGAAGCAGTGAATTGCTTCACAAGTGGTGTTCCTTCTGAGAAGTGGGAGTACCCAGATGTTTGGATGAGTGTTTGTTTACATCCAAGTGAATCAGTGTAGGAGGCAGATAGAAATTTTCTGTTCTTGACCTTTTGACAAGTGTACACCATGGGTCCTGTATGTGGCCCTTCGTAGCTGGGTCTAGGGTGGTACTGAAACTTTAGGATGACAGAATAGCCAGCGCTGGTCCGCAAGCAATGTGCAGTAGTGTCTAAACGGAGTTCCTTTATAGGAAAATAGCTGTTGGCTCATTCTTTATGAACTTTTGTAATGTAATAACTTGCCCCCCACAGTACAACTAAAAACTTTGCACAGACAGACACACACACAGACACAGACACAGACACAGACACAGACACAGACACAGACACAGACACACAGACACAGACACACACAGACACACACAGACACACAGACACACAGACACACAGACACACAGACACACAGACACACAGACACACAGACACACAGACACACAGACACAGACACAGACACAGACACAGACACAGACACAGACACACACACACACACACACACACACACACACACACACACACACATGGTAATACCTCCCTGGTCTAGTGGTCCCCTTCTCCCTTCCCTGCTAGTCTAGTGGTCCCCTTCTCCCTTCCCTGCTGGTCTAGTGGTCCCCTTCTCCCTTCCCTGCTGGTCTAGTAGTCCCCCTTCTCTCTACCCTGCTGGTCTAGTAGTCCCCTTCTCTCTACCCTGCTGGTCTAGTAGTCCCCTTCTCTCTACCCTGCTAGTCTAGTGGTCCCCTTCTCCCTTCCCTGCTGGTCTAATGGTCCTCTTCTCCCTTCCCTGCTGGTCTAGTGGCCCCCTTCTCCCTTACCTGCTGGTCTAGTGGCTCCCTTCCCTGCTGGTCTAGTGGTCCCCTTCTCCCTTCCCTGCTGGTCTAGTGGTCCCCGTATCCCTTCCCTGCTGGTCTAGTGGTCCCCTTCTCCCTTCCCTGCTAGTCTAGTGGTCCCCTTCTCCCTTCCCTGCTAGTATAATGGTCCCCTTCTCCCTTCCCTGCTAGTATAATGGTCCCCTTCTCCCTTCCCTGCTAGTATAATGGTCCCCTTCTCCCTTCCCTGCTAGTATAATGGTCCCCTTCTCCCTTCCCTGCTTGGCTAGTGTTCCCCTTCTCCCTTCCCTGCTTGGCTAGTGTTCCCCTTCTCCCTTCCCTGCTTGGCTAGTGTTCCCCTTCTCCCTTCCCTGCTTGGCTAGTGTTCCCCTTCTCCCTTCCCTGCTGGTCTAGTGTTCCTCTTCTCCCTTCCCTGCTGGTCTAGTGTTCCCCTTCTCCCTTCCCTGCTGGTCTAGTGTTCCCCTTCTCCCTTCCCTGCTGGTCTAGTGTTCCCCTTCTCCCTTCCCTGCTGGTCTAGTGTTCCCCTTCTCCCTTCCCTGCTGGTCTAGTGTTCCCCTTCTCCCTTCCCTGCTGGTCTAGTGTTCCCCTTCTACCTTCCCTGCTGGTCTAGTGTTCCCCTTCTCCCTTCCCTGCTGGTCTAGTGTTCCCCTTCTCCCTTCCCTGCTGGTCTAGTGTTCCCCTTCTCCCTTCCCTGCTGGTCTAGTGTTCCCCTTCTCCCTTCCCTGCTGGTCTAGTGTTCCCCTTCTCCCTTCCCTGCTGGTCTAGTGTTCCCCTTCTCCCTTCCCTGCTGGTCTAGTGGTCCCCTCCTCCCTTCCCTTCTGGTCTAGTGGTTCCCTTCTCCCTTCCCTGCTGGTCTAGTTTTCCCCTTCTCCCTTCCCTGCTGGTCTAGTGGTCCCCTTCCCTGCTGGTCTAGTGGTCCCCTTCTCCCTTCCCTGCTGGTCTAGTGGTCCTCTTCTCCCTTCCCTGCTAATCTAGTGGTCCCCTTCTCCCTTCCCTAAGATGAAACGCCACTCTTACATCTGGGGTCAGCAGCGAGGGGTGGCTAGCCTAGGATGACACGCCGATCTTGCATCCGGGGTCCGCAGGGAGGGGTTGGTAGCCTAGGATAACGCGCCGCCCTTACATATGGGGTCTGCAGTGAGGGGTGGACAGCCTAGGATGACACGCCGCTCTTACATCTGGGGTCTGTAGCGAGGGGTGGGCAGCCTAGAATGACACTCCGCTCTTACATCTGGGGACCGCAATGAGGGGTGGACAGCCTAGGATGAAACGCCGCTCTTACATCTGGGGTCCGCAGCGAGGGGTGGACAGCCTAGGATGAAACGCCGCTCACGTCAGGAAGTGAAAAACTGCAATCGCTTGGCAAAACCACTTAGAAAAGGGGTTAAAAAAAATTACAGCGCGCAGGTAAACGCCGGGATCGGGGGGAAAAAACCACTTCAAAAACCGGCCAATGCGGATGTAAGGCAATGTGAACAAGGCCTTAGGGTGTCTTTCCCAAGGACTTCTTACTGACTGAATAGGTAGCTGGCTCAGCCATCAAACCAGTACAGTATCCAGTGACTATGCAATCTGATTTTGCCTAATCACAAACCTCTTGCATGCTGCATTTCTTTTTTGGGTTCCTAGTGGTCGTTTAAACGCAGTGCAATTTTACTATGTCATTTTTTGAGTGTGTGATTGCTCTTGTATAACAAAAATCACTGCGATCATGACTTTTGCTATTTACAGTAAGCGTGCTTGCTGCTGCAATTTTTGACCACATTTTAATGGGAGTTTGGAAGTAAGTTATAAGCCAATCACAAACCCTGGAAAAGTTTAGCATGCAGCATGTTTGTGACTGGCTAAAAAACCAATTCACAGGAATTAAATGAAATGATACCACGGTGGGTTGCCCATGGACGTAGAAGTTCCACTCTCTGAAATCTGCCCCAAAAAAGTTACGGCATCCGTTTTCTGGGAGGAAGTTCAGTTTTCTGTTGGTGGACTACCAACCTCAGGGCTCTAGTATCACTGAGACAGTATTATGCTAACCTCCTGGACCTGCTGAATGAGGCATTTAAGACCAGATGCTATAGAAAATTGACCAAAGGGATTGTTTTTGTGCAGGACAATGCACCTGCGCACACGGCCAACGTTGCGGCTGCCAAGCTGAACACCCTGGGATTCCAGTTGGTGAACCACCCCCCCCCCTTCACATTCGTATCTGTTCCCGAACTTGAAGAAACACCTGAAGGGAAACATTTTGAGGACAATTTTGACATCCAACATGCTGTTGAGTGCTGGTTTGAGGCCCATTCAAAGGAATTTTAATTTGACGGTCTAGAAAAGCTGCAACTATGCTTTATCAAGTGCATCAGTCTCGAGGGGGAATATGTAGAATAAATATTCAGGGCCGGTGCTTCTATATAGGCAAAGGGGGCAATTGCCCCAGGGCCCCGCATCCCTATGTGCCCTCAATTGTCCCCTTAACCCCAAAAAAGCATGTGGCTGCGGGCCAGAGGCCCCCCATGCACTTCCCCACTAGAGCCCAAACGGAGGGGGGAGGGCAGGGGTGCCTCTGGCAGGCAGTTAATTTAGTGGGGTGGAGGGAGTAGCACATTGTGCTACTAAACTGGCTGCTCGGATGGGGGCACATCAAGCTTCTATACTGGGGTGGGACATCTGGCTAGTTTCTGCGTGGAATTAGGAGGGAGCACATCTGGCTATGAAACTGGGGATGTCTGGTCGTTGGGGGCACCGGGGCTCCATTGTAGCTAGAACTGGCCCTGTGAACGTTATTTCATGACTTGTCTCTCTTCTTTCCGGGCAAAGCCAGGAACTTACCAGCACTCCCTGGTATGTCCCTGCATGTGGCACACTGACTAGCAGCGCTGAAATCTTTTTCGGGCAAGCCACAGGGTTCCCATCACACAGCACTGTCTATGCCCTCTCTGAGGTCGCACGCTGATGCTCGTTGCATAAATCTGCTCAGGAACATGTGCTCAGGCCCTTACAAATCTCCCGTGCTTTGGGAATCCTGTAACAAATGGTAGAACTTGTTCCAGCAGTTCACTACTCACAGGTGGTGGGTGATATCCCCCTGTATTTATGTACACACCTCACAGCTTGTCCTATGAATCTTCATCAATCATCCATTCTTTGTGCATCTGATGCCTAAAAGATTTCCTTAGCACAATGGACCGTTCCCTCATGTAGGTGGAGCAGTAATTATGCGCTGCCCTCTCCACCCCACCCAAAGCTTCAGCATTCTTCTTGCAGTTAAATTGATCAAATGTGAGATTGTATTGCCCATTACTAGTGTATGAAAAGACCAGATATTGATTGTGAGTCGCCCAGACTTTCCGTGTGAACTCTGTCAATACCTCGGACCTTTTCTTGTCTTCAAGAATGCTTGGTTGATATACCGCTACCAAAATACCCTATAATCCTGTGCAAACATACCGTAAACTTAGAATGCTGTAACAAATGGAAGTGTAAGTAGTTTATTATCAATTAACAATGTAAACTGAATGAACAGAAGAGAAATATAAATCCCATCCATTCTAGTGTGACCACCAGTTGCTTTCAGAAGAACATCAGTTCTCTTAGGTAAACTTGCACATGTTTTTGAAATGTTTTAGATTAGAGAACCACTGTTCTTCCATGGTCGCCAAACTCCTCGAGGCTGGCTGATTAAGAGAAGCTTTTGGAGGCTCCCCTCTCCTTAAGTATGTTTTATCCTTGGGTTCTCTTTAATGCGGACCTGAACTCAGAACTTCCTCTCTGCCCTAAAAATGTACAACAACAAAATAATCTTTTAAAGAAAAACGTTTCTTTGTTACAGCCGATAAAAATCCTACAATAAATCGGCACTGTTTCTACTTCCTGCTTTCATGGAAGCAGACATATTGTTATCATCCTGTACTTTCAAATGAGCTCATCTGCCATCTCTGCTGTGGCAGTCAGCTGACCCAGGGGAGAGAGAAAATTGCATCTGGTGGTTAGACACCGATTAGAGGTAATTAAACAGGCTAAACTCTCTAGATACATACAGGGTGCATGTCTCTGTTTTCTTTCTTTCCTGTGCAAGAGTTCAGGTCCACTTTAGGTTTAATAATTTCATCCAAAACAAAGACACTCCGTGTGGCTGAAACTAAGCTCTGTTTGGGTCATACCATTGCTTTCAGGACTCTTCTTTGTACTGAGGATAGTTCATAGTGGCATGGACTGTATGTTTGGGTTTTTTGTCCTGCTGCAGGACTTTTCTGATGATCTGATTTGTGCTTTTCGGCTTTGAGGACACCTTTAAGCCTGACCAAATCCCCAACTCACTTTGCAGAAATGCAAATTTGTACCAAACCTCCACCATGCTTCACTGTTTTCTACAGACACCCATTATTGTAACACTCTTAAGCTGCTAAGTGAACAAACTGCCTTCTGCTACAAATATTGCAACTTTTGACTCTTAGTCCAGTTCTTATGACTCCATGCATGGCAGAGTTGCTCTTTTTGGTCACAATGCTTCTATGAAGACCTCTTCTGCCCAGAGTCCTCCAGACAGTAGATGGGTGTACCCGGGTCCCACTGGTTTCTGCCAGTTCTGAACTGATGGCTCTGCAGGACAACTGACCTGAGGGAAGTAAGCATTGTGTCTTTCATCTGCCACACTAGATATCCTTGGCTGACCACTGTTGTCTGCGGTCATCATTAGATGCTCGCCTATGGAGAGACAAGACAAGACAAATAACATTTATATTGCGCTTTTCTCCTGGCGGACTCAAAGCGCCAGAGCTGCAGCCACTAGGACGCGCTTTACAGGCAGTAGCAGTGTTAGGGAGACTTGCCTAAGGTCTCCTACTGAATAGGTGCTGGCTTACTGAACAGGCAGAGCCGAGATTCGAACCCTGGTCTCCTGTGTCAGAGGCAGAGCCCTTAACCATTACACCATCCCGCCACCATAGTCCATCACAGTCTAGGGTCAGTTTTTAAGGGCAAACCAATTTAACTTAATTGTATGTCAATGGAAACCCATGAGGACATGATGAGTACATATACACTCCATGCAGTTATTGCCCTGGCTGGGATTTGAACCGGGAACCCAGTGCTGCAAGGCGAGTGCTATTCACTGCACCACTATGCAGCCACACTATTTAATGTTCATTTGAAGTTACCTCATGTGTTTTAAATAATTTTAGTCAGTACAGGTTCCCTTTAAAGAGAAACTCCAACCAAGAATTGAACTTTATCCCAATCAGTAGCTGAGAGGGATGTCTCTGGATCCCATAGAGCCTTCCCAGTCCTCTCTCCATCCCCTCGGTCCTCCGCTGTCTCCCATTGAGAGTCCGGGCCTACGGGAGTCTTCAGAAGGCTTCGTAAGCATTTGCGTCCCTGAGTGTTTCCAAAGATGAACAGCTCCGTACTGCGTATTACAGTGTATATATGTGCGTGTGTGTGTATATATATATATATTATATTATATTTTTGGATTTTTTTTTACACCAATCTTACATTTTGCACAGTACTATAGTTGGCTGTAAAACGCATCATACCGTGCTGGGTTAGAATATACATCTTTTGCAACTTAATTGCATGTTGCCTCTTTATTTCCCAGTCTCCGAAGTCAAGATAAAAACACAACACGTCATTTCCTTCAGGCCGGTTTCACACTAACCGGCGGTGGAAAACCGCTGCAGTGCTATGGTCGAACCACAACACTAAAAATAGCCTTTCAGGATTACTGTAGCATGCAGGGTAATCCCCCTTCTGGCTGGAAGCCAAGCAGGAAGTGAGGCTCTCTAGTGCTTACTTCCTGTGGCCGAAAATCAAATTGCGTAGAAGTGTATTGAAAAAAAAAATATGCTTGCGTTCCGCTCCTTGAAAGCCAAAAAGTATAAAAAAAATAAATTAAAAGCTGGGTCCCCATAGACTTACATGACTTCTAGTTCGCAGAACATCGCCGGGCATGTTGCCCACCAACGCACTTTTGTTTTTGCGGTGAATCGGCACTTCCGGCGGATTGCATCGCCAGAAATGCCACAAACCTTTTTCATTGGCATAGCGTCACCCTGTTTTGCCGCAGGGTAACGCTATACCAGCGTGAAAGGGGCCTCAGTTTAACCCAAACCATAAACTATTAGGGAGCAGCAGCTTCTGCTAATCTACTCTAAGGCCTTTTTTCACACAGATGGCTGAGCTGCTGATCTCCCGGAAATGAGCCTTGTCTGTTTCCTTGGTATATGAGACAAGTGGCGGGGTTTGTAACCATATGTGTGTTAGAAGCTGACACTCAGTGCGGTCCCCACACAGCAGGAAACCTCCATGTGTCAAGTCTATCAGGTGGCTGCCGCCCACTCGGATATACAGGTACCATTCCACTGTCCATGCAGAACGTTAGCAGCTGCCTGTGTGATGGAAACCTCATGAAACTGGAGAAGCACACAACAATAAACCTTCACAGTTCACTTCCTAAGTCGTATATTACATCAGCTTCACTAATGGCAACACTTCAACTGTTAGTCATCATTTGGTGTCTTTGTTTGTCACTTTTCCATCGTCCGACTACACTCTCAACCTCCCTAGCGGTATGAGTACTTCCGGATTGTAGGGTCTAAAAGTGGTACACTTTTTTCACAAGCTTTTAGACCCTAAAAGCAGAAAAAAAAAACAACGCTAGATAGATCTGAGGCAGCACTACATATAACTCCTCTCCCCTGGATCCAGCACTTCAATTCTTCCTCCTATCCGCTGAGTGCCACTCTACTCCTATAGTGAGATCGTCTTCTGTAGTCATGTGACAAATGCCAATCTCACCAGAGGGATCAAAAGCCTCTGAGGAACGGAAGAGGAATAGCTGCTAGCATCTTATCCTGAGGGAGGCTCTGCATATATCTCCCAGCCACCCTGAATCAGGCTCTGGGTTACCGCTCTAAGCTGTGGGTTTCCATCCGGAGCCTCACTCGGGGTTACCGCTACAGATGCCAAAGAAAACCTGCATTTGAGTTGAGGGGTTTGCTACGTACCTCAGTAGTTGGAAGTCCCAGGATGGTCCAAAAACTTCCCAGATACTTGTAGAGACTACCGTTTCAGCACAGGGTTCCTCTTTATCTTCTGTCCATGCTCCCAGCCATGGTCAAGTGCATCCAGGCTTAACATTGAGCATGTTGCAAGTAAGGTCCGTGCATGCCCACTGTGCACAAGTGCTTCATTCTACTGTTCATGCCCAGGCATTACTCACGCATGCCATTCTGGATGTGTTTGTCCACAGTGGCAGCATGGTCACAATAAACCTATTCAAAAAGCTTTTGTCTAATAGATTCAGATGGACCACTCTCTGTAACACTGGGCCTAGAAGGATACCAGAATCCTCTAGCCCTTCCGGAGGTTTCCCACTACTTTTCTTTGCCACATACATGCTTCACATTTTCTTTGGTTGAAACAGTTGTCCCAATCATAGTAGCGTTCTCTATGGTTTTGTTGCACCGCCATTCCCACCTTACCCCAATAATGGTGAGAGTTATAGTGTACAGTGTAGCTCTGCAACTCGTAGAACTAGATCTTTTTAAAGCGTGCGACCACCTTGCATCCAGCCATTCCTGGAGGTACCCAAGTGGAGACGGGCTAATCTCCACCTGCTTCGTGTGGTTGGTTGCCCCTTTTATGCAACCCACCTTTGTGAGTATATTTCTTATAAAAGTTTCTTTCCAAAAAAACCCCTTTGTGATGTATTGCACTATTGCGCTCCCATTGTATCTGTGTGTTTTTTCTAAGGTGTTCATCACTCTACCATTTGTCAGTGTAGTGGATGGCTCATCATCTCCGAAAGTGTCTTGGAGCCATTTTCTCTTTGACAATGAGGCTTTTTTACTTCTCTGGTTAGACTATACATTGTAGATTGTTCAGAAGAAGTTGTCTCTATTCACCAGCTTGCGCTTGCTTGTTGGACCTCTGTTAGAGGGTCCAAGTAGCTCCATGAAGAGATCTCTGAGAGACCAAACCTTCCACGTGTGTTGTCCTCTCATGCCCATTTCTCAGGACTTGCTATACTGCATTGTCTTTGAACTAGCTTGAGTTTAATATAGGGGTTAGCATCCCATTTTGTTTCTTGTCCACATTTTATACAAGAGAAACGTTTTCCTCCTTCTAATCTAGTCAACTGAAACCTGTGTTAAAATTTGATTGTTTCATAGTCAGATCTGCAGTTTTACCAGCTCACTCCCACCTCACCCCCCTGTCTTATAAGTTATGCTGTTAGCTCTCAAGAGAGCACTGAATGCACAGAATGAGGGGGTTAGCAGAGAGGCTGGTTGAACTGAAGATCCAACCATGCAATGGTCAGATTTCAACACCGCTTTCAGCTGGATGGATTAGGAAAAACAGCTATACTAGGTTAGAAATGGCAACAGTACATTGGCAACCATTTCTCTTTCACAATGTAGTAGTGGGTTCTTATACTTGGTTGGACCACCGAGTTCCTTTAAATGTCTATAGTCCTTATTAATGTACATACAGTTATTTCTCTGTCATCATTACCTCCACTCCATAGTCCCAGTGCCTTCACTCAATAACTATAAATCTTCTCTGCAAACATTATGATGTGCTTGTACTGAGGTGGTACATCAGACTTTGATGTAGTTCTTACGTTGAGTCGGGACAAAGTGGCCTCAGAAGATCACAGGATTCTGGACTCTGCATACAGAACAGAAACGAGTTAAAATAAACTTGGGTAATTGTAATAAAAACAACCTGTGTGTTGTCTTTCTCTTGTCTGGCTATCAGACGGGAGACTTTACACCAGGAGGTCCAGTGCTCTACCTGTAATGAAACCCAAAAGAGTGCTGAAGGCACAGATGTTCATGGAAAAGTCTTCAAAGATGTCAAGAATCTTTTTACAAAGACCAGCAGACCTCATCCCATGGGTACATAGCTGGCTGCATGGCAGCTGACATATCCTGCTCAAATAAACTTCTAAAACATGACCAGGCTTACATATTTTCCAAGGTGGCACTGCAGAATATGACAAATAGTGGCGAACACTGCACCTGGTCTCCTAAACTCCTTGCAGGCCAAACAGGGGCACATGACTTCCAGATTTCAACCCTGGAATTTGGCAAGTATGCAAACACGTATTTAATTTTTTAACATTGTTGGAAGATGATTTTTGTTGCTTTCTGTACTCCCTATTGGGGAGATTCTCTCTTGCTGCCCGTCCCAAAGACACAATAAGGAGTTGGAGAGACTGTCCCCAGAGGCATAGGAAGTTAGTCGTCATTGGAATGAGTGAAAGTTTTGTTCAGACTTCGTGAGTTACGGTATATTATGGAGGTTAGACCAAAGAAAGCATCTAGTAATTCTAAACAGAATCTTGAAGTATTTAACTCTTTCAGTATTTTTTCTGACATCTTTACTAAATATGGAAATAAGAGAAGTGAGAAATGATATGATATTGCAGGTAGAGCTGGGTAATGGTAAATATGGCTTTTAAAAACACACGGTGTTGTACAAAGACCTTAAACACTGAAAAGAGGGGCATGCTCAGGAAGATAACTCTGCTGAGCTGCAGTGCTGACCATAAAGAGTTATTCTCCCACCAGCAGAGGAAGTAAGTGGGTGGGGCCAGGTAGTTGACCCTGGGGAGTCAGTACTGTTCTTTATATTAAGTTCTCTGCATGAAGGACTGCTGCAATATGCTCATGCTTATGCTTTTGCAAGCTGGTAGGGATACCTATTTTTCCTGCACACAGATAATTTGCTGCATCTTTTCACCCAGACCTCAGCCTGTGACATACATAACATTCAGGTGCCTGATAGCGGTAACTGTGGAGTCACGCCCATATGGACAATGGAGATTTCTCCTAATGCTTGCCAAGATACTTTGACCCTTCCCTAACCCCTGGATGATGTCTACAGATTGCTTCAGGAGAATTGTTCAATCTTGTGATATTTATACTTCCTAAGTTTACCTAGAGGACACCCAACAAACTCAGCTGGACTTTTTAAAGCACCCCTGACCCGAGGCAAAGCTACCTAAAGTAAGCATAGAGGTGTGTTCATGTTGGATCTACATACCCCTGAGTGTTCCTCTCCTCGTCTCTTCCCACAGTACCCGAGTACGGACTTGTGACCTGGGAATCAGAAGAAAAACCTGTCCAGCCCTTATTCTACTCACCTTTTCTCCTAAATTTCCTCCAAGGAGTTAATTTTTCATCTTCTTTTGGAAGTAACTATTCAGCACTCTACGAATGAAAAAGTACCAAATAGTAGGTGAAAAAGTCCTGTCAAAATAATCCTTCTGGGTATTTTCTTGCTTGCTTGTGGCTTTAAAATGACCTTTTTTTGTATTAATAAAATTGAAGTTGTCCAATAAAGAGACCGGTGTTTCCCACAAGTGAGGTAAGACAATAGTAATTATCTTTTTTTAAACTGTTACATGGTTATTTGGGTTGAAAAAAAAAATGTCCATTGTGTTCAACCAGAATATAAGGTACACTAGCCTGCACCCTCACATAACCCTGTTAATCCAGAAGGAAGGCGAGAAATCCTTACAAGTCTAGGGCCAATTAGCCCTAAAAAGAAGAAAAAAATCCTTTCCGACGCCAGATGGCGGTCAGATAAAATCCCTGGATCAACACCACCAGGAATAACTTAGTAATTTATAGCCATCTATGTCCTTCAATGTAAGGAAAGCATCCAAGCCCCCTTTAAACACAAATATTGAATTAGCCATACTACTTCCTGTGTTAATTAGGTAGCAACAGGTGCCCCACCCCCTAGTTTAGGTAGTGACAGGTGCACCTCAGCTGCCCGCTACCTACCTCTACTCAGTGCTCAGACCTCAGATCATCACTGCCCACCACTGCTCTTTCCTGTCCCTGCTGCCTCCATGTCAGATGCATTACTCAGACCTCAGATCAGCGGTGACCGAGAGTGTGCGCATGGTACCCATGCAGCTGCACTTAACATGAGGGAAGTGACTGAGTCACTTCCACATGTGCAGTACTCCATGTCTTTGGACACCACGTGTCCCCCTTTGCTTACTTTGGTCGCCACTGATCTGAGGTCTGAGTAACCCTGTGACATGGAGGCAGTGGGGATGGGATAGAGCAGTGGCGACGGCATACAGGGAGGTGGTGGTGGTACAGGATGGATGCAGGCCTGACTCAGTGACAGCAGAGCACCTGATCTGTGTTCTTACTCTGGGTTAGTGACTCAGACGTATAAAGTGCAGACCATCAGTACTCAGATGAGGAAACAGCATTTTTTTACACATCAGGGTCAGTAGTGGCAGCTTTTACAATCCACCAGTATAGGGCGACTTACACTCCTTGAGGCTTGAACCCACTTGCACTTTTGCCACTTAAAAGTGGAGCATTTTCCGGAGCTATTTTAGGAAAAGCAATTTTGGCCCCCACTTTCTATAATGAAATTGTCATGAAAATGCTGTGTGCAAAGTGACTGCGATTTTGGCAAACCACAATCACTCTAGCGGGATCATGGCCATTCACTTTTAGCAGCAAAGTACTTTTGGAATCGCAGGTGATTCCTAGAAAGCATAAATCACTGCTGAAAGGGCTCTAGTGGGTTCAAGGCCCTTAGTGCCTTAGCAGCTTCCTGTTTGGAGGGTGAGGTCTTACAATACCTCAGCACCTACTTCCTGTAAATTACATGACTGTATCCTCACATCTATTCTTGTTTCTTCTATGTGTGCCCCATGGTCACATATGACTGGCTGAATCCAGTGAGGAGAGGAGATGGGCCGTGGTACCGTTTGTCAAGCACTTTTAGCCCAGGGAACAAGTGTTCTGTCCAGCTCCTGTCTTCTGTAAGCCATTTCTGTGCCTCTATCATCCTGATTACTATTGGAACTTGCCCTGCTAAGTTTTGAATTTAAAAAAGTCTGTTTGGATTTTAGGTAGTGATACTGTAGTTTACCAAAAAGGTAATTATTTCTGCAATTAAGGGTCGACAAAGGAGTCAGTTTTATCTTTGGGGTTAATTCATTTTTCTCCTTTTTTGTTAAATGTAAAAGGCATTTTCTTACTAAAGGCTCTATGAGCCTGATCCATCGCACTTTTTCTCCTAAGTTTTCTTTTCATGTTCAGTTTTCAGCACTCTGCAAAGCGTACCAAAAAGTAGGAGACAAATTACTGCCAATATTATTGAGTATTTTCTGGATTGCTGGTGGCTTGGAAGGCATTTTATTGATAAGATATGAACATATCACCTAGGAGAAAACTCAGGAAAAAAGGTCAATTGGATCGGGGCCTGTGTTTGAAGTTTTTAGGGAGTGCAGCTCTGGCTTGCTTCCTCGGGCGTATTGCGTGATCTGGTATTTTCTTAATCATTTGTTCATATCTATAATAATAATAAATCACTCAGTTGGTTTCTTAAGGATTTCAGCTTGGTATGGATAGTTATATCAGCAGTCTGTTTATGGTTTAACTCAAGGAACTTAAAGGACCACTGTCGCAAAAAACCTAAAATGTAAAATATATGCAAATATATACAGATAAGAAGTATGTTTCTTCCAGAGTAACATGAGCCATAATTTACTTTTCTCCTATGTTGCTTTCACTTACAGTAAGTAATAGAAATCTGACACAACCGACAGGTTTTGGATTAGCCCATCTCCTCATGGGGATTCTTAGGCTTTTTATTTAATTTCAAAAGTACTTAGTGAAAAACAGTTCTCCGTCCAACTGCCAAAAAAGTGTACAGTGAGCAGGTAGGCTGGCCAGCATCTTTGCATAAATCCTTTTCAAGGAGTGCCTTTATAAAGCATAAAGGCCATGCTGAGAATCCCCCCTATGGAGAGATGGCCTAGCCCAAAACCTGTTGGTTCCATCAGATTTCTACAACTTACTCTAAGTGACAGCAACATAGGAGAAAAGTAATTTAGGGCTCATTTTACTCTGGAAGAAACATGCTTCTTATTTGTATGTCTACATATATTTGAAATTTTAAGATTTTCAGTGGTCCTTTAATTACTACAAGTAAAGCTGTGCATTTTGCTCTCTATTCGGGCTGGTGCACACCAGAGCGGTTATGAAGCATTTTTTAAAACGCTTGTAGGGGGAAAACCGCTTGGCTAATGAAAGTGGATGGGATGGTGCTCACCAGAGCGGTTCTTTTTTTCCACAAATGCAAACTCAGGGGCTGCAGCATTTTTTTAGATTTCTGAGGCATTTCTGCCTCAATGTTAAAGTATAGGAAAGTGGAAAACTGCTTTGAAAAACACTAGATCAGAGCAGTTTTCCAGGCGTTTTTGTTACACAAGCTGTTCAGTAACCGCTTTTACTTTTTAACAATATTTGTAATCTGTTACATAAAAACGCTCCAAAAAACACTAGCCATGTTTAGAAAACGTCTCTAAACATGCCTAGAATCGCTCTGATGTCTGCTTCAAAAACCTCTAGCATTTTGCAGATCTGCTAGAGGTTTTTGGTGTGCACTGGACCTTCTAGAGGCAAATGCTATAGAAATGCCTCTTATGTAGGCTTTATGTATTTGCCATAGTCTCATGACTTGGTGTGCCATTTATTGTAAGCCTAGAAGTCCTCTGAGATGATTTTCAAATTTTTTTTTTTTATGTACTGGACATGATTCACAAAGCATTTTCGCCTGTTTTCCTCTGTTTTCATCTTATCTATGTTACATTTTTAAGCTTCCAAAGAGCAAAAATATAATTAAGGTAAGAAAGGTAATATTGAAATGAAGTTAATCAGGAGCAACTTAGTTTGAGTGATTATTTTGCTTGTAAATGTGCTAAAAGGTTATTTTTATAAATTAGGTGATAACACATTTATGAGAAGTTTTGTGAATAGAGCCCATTGTATGGTGTATATGGCGGGAGTGTAGCCTCCAGTTAGGCTCTTGGCTTGTGTCATGCTGGTTTTTGAATTCACAAGTAATAGGACTATGGACAGACCATATGATACTTTCGATCTCCGCTTGGATTAGTTTTTGCAGAGTAAATGTCTGTTAGAAACATATCTAATGTAGAGTAGGTCATATAGGCCACAGAATAGAAAGTAAAGTATCTTTGCCCCCCAGAAAAGTACCTCCAAATATCGAACTGCTCCTCCTGCCAGAGTAGTTTAAGTGCGTTGCTGTTGGATCTCTTTGGTTTAATTGTATCCAGATTGGCATCAACGATGCTGTTAAAGCCTCCTTTTATGAGGAGAGCACATTTTTGTATTTCTCTTTTTTTTTTTTTTTTTTTTTTTTTTGCTTTTTTTGATAATGTTCTTAATAAAGGGGACAGATGGGGCATAAAGGTGAAGTTTAGTGCACGGTACATTGTTTATAAATACACCTAACATGAGACATCTGCCCGGGGGTCTTCTTCACAAAAGAGAATCTGGCAGGTGATCTTGTTGGATATTGCTGTCATGACGCCTAATGTTTTTTAAACTCCTGCAGAAGCAGTGAAAATATGTGAAAAAGTTGCATTTTTCATTGCGGGACTCTCATGTTTAATAAAATGTCTCTTGCGTATATATTACATCTGCATGTCGTTGTTTTGCTTGTCCCCATAAAAGGGATCTTTTAAAGGGGGAATTTAGTCCCCTGGCGATTAAGGCCATTTTTTCCATGAATTTTTTGTTTATCGTAAGCTATAGAACTGGTTAGAGAGACCGACCGTAGTAAAACGCATTATCGTGGCTATAGACCTGAAAGCATTGCATTCAATACACAAGGCATATATAGTAATCTGTGTAAAATACAGGAACCTACTAGACAGTGCACTATTAATAAAGAAATAAGATGACCAGAAACCAAATGTCTAGCATATAGACGGGAGCAACTGGCATCCCAATGCTGAGTGTTTATGGGGGCTGATGTCACCTGTATGGGTGTGAACGTGACAAGTACGCCTAGCTGTAGGCAGCTGGATTGAAGGTAAGGCTATGGGATCCACAGTTATGCCTTTTATATGCCTTATGTTTTTCAGCGGGAGGAACTGGGAGACTAGTCAGGATAAAGGGAAAGATGACTTCAGCAATGTACAGACATTCTGGATTAAAACCCTCAGACTGGGGCCTACTGTTCATCTTTCAGCAGGGCAATGATGCTAAGCATAAAGCCAAGATATCAAAGGAATGGTTTCAGAACAACTCTGTCAATATCCTTGTGTGGCCCAGCCAGAGCCCAGACTTGAATCCACTTGATCTCTGGAGAGATCTTAAAATGGCTGTGTACCGACTGTTCCCATAGAACCTGATGGAGCTTGAAAGGTGCTGCAAAGAGGAATGGGTGACACTGACCAAGGATAGGTGTGCCAAGCTTGTGGCCTCATATTCAGACTTGAGGCTGTAATTGCTGCCAAAGGGGCATCAACAAAGTATAGAGCAAAGGCTGTGAATTCTTATATACATGGGATTTCTCTCTCTCTTTTTATTTTTTTATTTTTATACACTTGCAAAAATCTCAAGTAAAGTTGTTTTTTTTCTGCGTTGTCATTAAGGGGTGTTATGTGTAGAATTCTGAGGAAAAAATGAGTTTTTAATCCATTTTGGAATAAGGCCGTAACATAACAAAATGTGAAAAAAATTGATGCCCTGTAAATACTTTCAAATGCACAA